>NC_071272.1:19746037-19748537 GCF_023375685.1 Ictalurus furcatus | reverse complement strand
CGTGTCTGTTATCCAAATATTAAACTAAATCTTTGAAAGCTGTCTTGTCCCCCTGTGTGTGTCGTTCCTCAGGGGAATGATAGCGTTCTTATCTCTTCATGTTTATTACGGTTATATTTATTATACCATATGTGCCTCCAGTCTGATGCTCTCTCTCTCTCTCTCACACACACACACACACACACACATGCCTGATGCAAAGTACGCCACAAGAACAGGTTAAAAAGTTTTAGTGCTTAGGGCTTGAGAGGGGTCTTTATTTTCTTTTGCCTTGCTTTCTGTGGCTTAACAAACTGACCGCATGCTCGGCTTCTTTTGAGTCACTGCATACATGTGCTTGTGAGTTTACTAACTGTTTGATAAAAGCATAACTGTAATTGCAGTTATGTTTGTATGCCTTTTAAGTAAAGAATAAAAGACTTGGTGTGTTGCTGTTATAGTAACTGGCCGGTGTGACGGATCCACAAAAGTGATGTTACCGTGACCAGCACACAGTCGATTATTTCCTTTAACAGCACATCCCAATGTGTTTTATTCTTCTTTTACCACAGCGATTTACTGACATTACGATTTTTTATGCATTAATGAATGGCATGCCATACTTTTTGAATTAATTTCTTGTTACCTTTAACGTTGTGGAATGTCTGCGAAACAAGTTCCTGTTATCACTTTGAACACCTTATTGCAGCTATTAATAGTAGTTCCTTCACCAGCCTCTCTTTTTTTTTCTCTCTCTTTCTCTTGAAGTTAATAAGATCATGTTAGTGAGAAACTGCAAAGTTGGTCCTAAAGACCTTTTATCAAGTTGGAAAACTTAAATGTATTGCTTTACCTCTGATTGTTACAAAGTGCTGATACTGGAGACTCCTTCAATAATGTTAAATAAACAGCGCCTTAGAGAAAATGTCACCATATCAATGATTAACATGATTATTCTTTAATATTTATGTGCACTGTCCACAATACAAGTTGCTGTGAATGAGCTGATCCTATAGAAACGATAACCTATTAGAATGGAGACGTTTCTAAAATTTAAACCTGTGATTTGCAGCTGCACTACGGTCAGAGCTACAGTTATAGAAAACTAGAAAACACCTTTTGACCAACCAGAATTCATCAGCACTGTGGTATACATTTCATCATCAACCCGTAAACTAACACACGGTCGTTCTTTGGAAAGTTAAAAGAATCAAATGTTGTACAATTTTCAACATGTAATCGATCAGCTGAGACGCATTCAGTTGTCTGAAGTTTACTCCATTGGTTCTCCGAAGGAACGAACGATTAATGGAAGTCTGTTTTACCCAAAATAAAGTTCTGGCATGTTCAGTTTTTCAGTGGTCACTCAGATGTGCTGGTGTGGTGTAGGACATAGTGTTACTTTCTGTAATTTATAAACGTAATCTAAACTTCATTTGTAGCTAAATGCTGAAATGTTAAATATAAGAGATAAGCAAGTGCATGACAATCTGGGTCTGTATTTATGGATAGAGTTGCATTACTTGTTAGCTAAATTAGCTTTCGTTGCTGATTGACTGCATATGGGGTAAGGAGGAATCTAGCGTACCTTTTTGATTTGATTTTTGCCTCAACTGTTCATTTATCAATGAGGTCATGAGACATGGATACACGCATCACACATCTCTCATCTGGCATGATAAATCAGGAGTAAGCATGCTGCCCATTAGCCCGTGATTTGCTGTTTCTAACCTGCACAAGAAGAAAGTCACAGCTGAGCGTGCACTTTTTATTATAGATGATCACACGCATCTCAGAACATCTCCCTATGTATGTGCTCTTGTGCCTGTAGTCCCTCATTAGACCCGAGTTTTCTGAGTGTGCATGTGTGCATGTGCTTCCTCTCATATCCGCTGATGCACTGCATTTATTGTTTTTGCTTGTGACATGTCTGTTGTCCCCTCTGTCCTCCTCAAAGATGATGCCCCGTGCTGGGATACAAATGCCACCCCGGTTGCCCCGCGCCATTCCGAACTCTGCCATACCTCAAAACCCTGCTGCCATGGGAGGACAGCAAATGCCACAGGTATTTACACCAGGGGCAGAGTGCTGGCTTTCCAGTAGGTGCCCATGTCTGTGGCTCCCCCTCTACACCCCCTCACAACAGAGAGGTTGTCCATGAGCAAGCTTTAACATAACAGCTGTCCCCCCCTTGTCCCTCTATGTTACCCCAATTGAAATCCAATCCTTATGTGTGTAGGGGAAAAGGGTGGTAGTGTGTTATTGCTGTTTCTGCAAGCTGTACAGGTAAGTAGAACAGTGGACCTCGGAGTGTAAGCTGGTGTTTTATGTGTGTGACAGTCCAGAAGCTTTAATGGCAACTATGTTGTTTATTTAGAGTAATAACGCACAGATTCATGTTCCTTTTGACTCTGTCTTCTTCTCTACAGGGTCAGCAGATGTCCTCACCATCTCCGGTCCAGGTGCAGACACCCCAGCCTTCCATGCCTCCTCCTCCCCAGCCTCAACCCTCTCCACAACC
>NC_071272.1:19591037-19741037 GCF_023375685.1 Ictalurus furcatus | reverse complement strand
TACTCCTCCTCCCCCAACGGTGCCTTCCAAAAAGCAGTACCTGTGCCAGCCACTGCTCGATGCCGTCTTGGCCAACATCCGCTCACCGGTTTTCAACCACTCTCTCTATCGAACGTTTGCACCCGCAATGACGGCCATTCACGGACCACCCATCACGTGAGTGCCACTGAAACTCTTTGCATTTGAAGTAATCTCAACAATTCAGCATGCTTAATTCCAACATTAATAACGCTAGACTGTATGTATAATTAAGTTTTGTCTGATGCGCCATAACACATTTCTCCTTCCTTTATCATCTTTGCTTGTGCCAAAAATCAGGGAAAAAAAAAGCATCTGATTCTTTTAGGGTTAGAATTATTATGCTTGAGTCACGCACTGCTTTAACCACACCTCTCTCACTCGACCTGCAGAGGGCCCATCATTCCGACTCGGAAGAGGAAGTACGAGGAAGACGATCGGCAGACTATCCCAAACATCCTGCAGGGGGAGGTAGCGCGCCTCGACTCCAAATTCCTTGTCAATTTGGACCCGTCCTTCTGCAGCAACAACGGGGCAGTGCACCTTATCTGCAAACTGGGTGAGTTTGGATGTGGACAAAAATCTCTCTCTTTCTCTTGGTCATGCGCTCAAATTGCCTGTCTCTGTCGTATAGAAATATGACCATGTATGATCAAAACACCTAAAAGTTCATTGGATAAAACGGTTCCTCACAGTGGAGACAGGTTACAGAGATACTAACCCTGTCCCTATAGGGCTAAATGTGGAGCTTGCTATATAGTATGATTCATTTAATTTCCGTTGTTCCAGATGATAAGACCCTTCCGAGTGTTCCTCCTCTCCAGCTGAGCATTCCATCAGACTATCCTGAGCAGAGCCCTCAATGGGACAGTGATGATCAGCAATATGGTAAGAGAGCAGTCGCCTCAATTAAGTAGATTAGTGAAACAAGCTGGGGCAAGTGTACAGGTGGAATTTGTGTTATAAGTCGTGTTGGAGATTTTGCTGTGGCGTTTTTACGTATATTGGAAATTAACCACTTAACTAAATCTACAGTCTCTAGAATCTGACACAGCCACAATTTTACGTTTCTCTCTTCCTTTGCAGAAGCAAACCCATTTTTGCAGAACGTCTACAGGAACATGACATCCAAACTGCTGCAGCTTCCTGACAAGCACTCTGTCACAGCTCTGCTCAACACCTGGGCTCAAAGTGTGAGGCAGGCGTGTCTCTCTGCTGCCTAATCATGGCATTCTCTCACAGCATAAAACTTATCGCTTCTGTCTATGTATACAATTTGCACCTACAAATCTGATGAAGTATCACACTTCTTATGTTAATCAGTACAGGTTTGTAAATTACCACTAAAAGCACTGGTGTGCGTAAGTGTGTTTTTATTTACATGAATAAATAATGTGTTTGCTATATAAAGCAGCTGATATACACAAAGCCTGGAAACAAATGTATCATATATTCTGGATCATAAATCCCTAAAGTCGACAACTGCAAACGCATTCTTTTTTTTTTTTTAATCTTTCAACACCGAAGAGACACAGTTGAAGTGTGATCAGCAGATTCGGTTTAAGAGGCAGGACTTGAGCATTTTTTGAGAGCATTTAATTGGATGCATACAGTACACTTGACTCCAGGGAGAGTTATATATTTATATGAAGAGTTTAATTCCAAAACTCTTAACTCTATCCATTTTTCTTTGGTAATTTTGCTAATTAAGACTTGTTAAAATTAGGCCCAGCTGCCCAGTTCTCCCAAAATCAAATCCATTACATTTATTTATCACTGGTGTGTGTAAGGACACACATACATTATGCCAATATCTTATTGCTAACACCTTACTGTAAATAAACATAAATATATTTTTTTTTTGCATACCCATCCGAAACAGATATCCCCCTTTGTTTTTATTTATTTATTTTTTTACAATAAATTGCCATTAAAAAAAATCACTAGAAACAGAGGATCTGAAATCAGTTAGTATATTTTGTTTTATATATATATATATATATATATATATATATTTGTTAAAACAGACACGCTTAAAAAGTTTTACAAAGAATCTTGTATTTTAACCCCTTAATGATCTAAACAAAGAATTTTACTTGCAATCCTTTTTAAATATCATAAGTCAATGCCCATAATGCTAAGAATCTCCTGCAATAAGCTCCGAAATTACAAGTTTGCGTTTAATCGCTAAGCACTTTGAGATGCCTTTTAATTCTTCAGTTTATCGCCCCCTGCTGGGGTAGTCTGGTAGTTGTTTACCGCTTTTCCAATTTATATGGAATTAGATAATCGACCTGCTCATAGAAAAGTTAACTGCCAGATTAACACGCCTCCAGTAAATACACTAATACATTGCAAATTACAAGTGGGCGAATGCCTGAGTCATTAGGAATAGTCTTATAGTCTGGACAATACAGTATTTAACAGTTTATGGTATTTTTCTCCACAAGCGGCTCCTCTGCACAGCTCGAGTTCTCCTGCTGAGGCTCTGTCTGAGTGAGGGAAGGATCACTCTCTCGGCCATCTTGGCCTGACACACAACCCTGTTGCACAGCGAGGAAAGAGGAGATCAGTGTATTAGTTAAAGTTAAATTAGCTTTGTATATGCTGTGGGATGAACTATAACTTACGGTCCTTTGGGCAGGGCGCGAGAAGGAAGCTTTGGAAACATCTCCGGCTCCTCAGCTCTTCCGAGAAGGAAAACACATTGAGTAGAACATGCATAGCATTCCCTTTTTACCCCAAATGCAGTTTAAAGTTTGAATTATCATCCCAAAACATCACATACTGTTATTTTTAATTACATTGCAACAGTGGAATATTGTCAATGAAATATTTTTGATTCAGTAAGTCGTAAATCTTCTCATGTTTGCTCAATAACTAATCTTTTCACTGCAATTCTGTCCTCAATGTGTGTATTTTCTGTGACCATTTGCAGCCCGATTGGTCAGGATTACATACAAACCTGCTTTTTTGTCACTAGGATCGACATACCGACATGTGGTCATTTATTTTCTATGTACATGCAAGATACAGAACCACAATTTCAGCAACCGCTTGACGAACAACATTTGAATTGAGATTTTCTCTACTATGCAAATTACTACGTAGGCACAGTATGACGCTGTATGCGTAATGTTTGGCTCAAATGATTCCTTGAACCAATTTGATCTATTTATTTATTTATTATTTTCAGTTCCCCGATCACAACTTTAGTTCCTACGCTGCAGTTAGGTCCAATTTACTGTTGTAACACCCAAAAATAGAAGAAAAACCCATAACCATGGTTTCATCTTATATGCCAATGAAGCTAGCACATAACAGATCAAACACTCGCAATTTTTCCACAATCGCTAGTGCATTATTTCATTTGTACTTAACTAGTTAGCTTTAGAAGCTATACGTATAACTACTACCGGATCTCATTGGAACCAAAAAAAAATGGGTTTCTACATCCCACCACGAGAGAAACAACAAGCAATACAAGTGGCTTGTCGCTTCTTAGTGTGAATGTAGGGTTAACCTTGTAGTCCAGAACACAATTAGCTACAAGTAAATATTAAGTAATGAAAGTATATCTCCAGCAAAATCCTTTCTCTACACATCTGTTCCATTAAGCATTACAACAAATGATAAATAAATTTAATCCCCATCACTTCCAGCATTCAGCTACAGTTCTACCAAGGAAAATTTATTCTGGTTGTCCCAAGTTTCACTCATATGCGTAAATGACTAGTCTCACTGTGTCTGTGTGACTTCAAGAACTGGATTTGCCTTTAGGCAGACGTTTACAGTTATTTAAAAGATTACTTATTAGATTGATTAATATCGTAGATCCAGTACAAATGTAAAGAAGGAAACTAAGGATAAGAACCTTTTCTCATCAGCGAGATAGGCTTTGGCCATAATGTAGTTCTCGGGGGTGATTTTCCGGTTGAACATGATGTCCCTGAGAATGGCCTTGATGCGGAGAATCTGAGAGAAACACATACTGCTGAAATGTCTGCATGTGAGGGAGGAATTGGCTTGTGAGGATTTGGTCACTTACTTCCTGAGACTGAAGACTGTTGGCGTTATACAGCTGCCGTATAATGACCCCGCACTCCCGCAGCGTTGGGGATCGAGGTGGTTCAGACGGGCTGCTGTGGATCCTGAGAGGATGGAGAGAAGTGATGAGACCACCTGTGGATTCTGGGAGTGACTTGGTCATGCCTTCTGAAGTGTCAGAAGTTTCGTTGCTGATTCCCGTCTGTGTGCTGAAATGTTGTAGCGTCACACTCAAATAAACCTTTACTTATTTGTACTACAGTGTGTGATAAATGCGCTTGGCATGTTTTAGTTACCAGAGGTGTGTGTCCTGTGGCAGTCGGGTGTCTTCTAATGTCTGCTCAAGGTAGAACTCTCTCCCTGACTCAAATGTCGTCAACTCAGTCCAGTGCTTTTGTGCTTTGCAGCTGGACCCTGAGCAATGACCCGACATGAACATAAATACACAGAAACGGGTTTTTATTAAGAGTACATCCACACCACAAGTGTTTCAGCTTTTTTTCTTTTCTTTTTTTTTAAAAATATAGTGACAACATGCAATAGAGGCTAACGGTAACTTCACATAAAAATGGAAGGAAGAGAAAGATCAACATTAAAGGTATAGTCCAATGGTTTCTATCCAAATCTCTGCAGTGTATGAGTAATAACAGTTGTGCAGTCCTCGCCAACTTTTATAAACAAATGAATAACCTCAGGTGACAACGAAAAAAACCAAAACAACAGATTTCAATATGTAGTCATGTTTTCCCAAAAAACTAAACCAACATTCAGTAACCAGGTTGGCAAAAATAAGTACAAACTTCCTTCTTCCACAATCATTAAGCGTAATTCGCAGACAGGTGTTACTCTTGAAATTCACAAGATTAGTTAATCATCAAGAAGTGTGACTACCTCTATAAAAGAAGAACTTTAAGCAGTTTGGTGTTCTGGAGCACTCACATGTGTGTTTACATCATGCCAAGAAGAAATTACATCAGCCATGATGTCAGAGAAGTAATTGTTGCTGCTCATCAATCTGGGAAGGGTTATAAGGCCATCTCCAAACAAACAGAAATTCATCATTCTACAGTGAGAAGCACTGTTTACAAATAAATTGCCTCCAAGACAGTTGCCAGTTTTCCCAGCAGTGGGCGTCCCAGCAAATTCAGTCCAAAGTGGAGATGTTTGGTCGTCATGCACAGCACCATGTAGGGGTCAAAAACCAAACAGCGTATCAACACAAACACCTCATACCAACTGTCAAACAGGGTGGTCGAGGGGTGATGATTTGGGCTTGTGCAGCTACAGGACTCGGGGCCTGTACCATGAAGCTGGTTTAGGTGGCTAGCCAGGTAAGTTTCAGTTTAGTCGGTGCCAACCATGGGTTTTAGGTACCATGAAAGAGACTCAGCTTTTACTGGTGTTCATCACCATAGTAACTTGTGCTCCATGGCTCTCCTGCTCCAGGGCAGATTATGTTCTGTATAAAGAGAACTCAAACTCAACCTGGACCAATCAGCTGTGAGCAAAGTGACACATAAGTGACACAACTAATTCAACTCCCCATTGCAAAATGTAAGAAGAGCACCTTCACAGAGAAACATTTAATTAAAACTTTATATTAAATGAAATTACATTTAAGATGTTGGGGTTATCAGTTTTCAATTCGTTTATTCTCATTGTGAGCCTATAAAAGTAAGCGTATGCATTTACACAATCAGCAATGTTCCCGCGTTTTGGGAGCTGTCTAAGTGAGTTTGGATAGTTTATTTATTTATTTTTTATTTTTATTTTTCTCAGTTCAGGGAAACGGGTTCAAATTCATGTCTGTTTTAATCACACACATATGCATATCTTGTAGAAACCAATCTTAAAATTAGGAGCCAGGAGTTTCGGGAGATGATACACGTATGCCTTCACAGACACAGAATTCATCCAGAATTTGAGGATGTCAAAGAAAACATTCAGCAAGAATCTCGAGCCATGGACGGGCACACAAATGAAAGATCAAGAATTCTGATCTGACTGTTTAGACCTGTATCAGACCTCAGTAAACACTTGAGAAAATCAGAAATCGGAATTGAAAATCTTATTCAAAGTGATTTTCTATTTTACAGTCTCTTACCTTTACGGCGTATCCTTGGTGGCTGCATGATCAGGTAAAGCTGGGATTACTAGACCTCAGCTGGAGGAGAGAAAGAGTTAATGTAAGGCCCATGATGTGAAGGAGCTAGATTTCACACACTTTTAATGACTCGATACATAAGACTGTGTCGGTATTAATGTGGACTTTACTTGTACATTCAATGTGCAGCTATGAATCTAACTGACCTTGAACACATTTCAAAACAGCATTCCAATATTTAAAAAATTATGAGATTTCTCGTGTATTATACTGTACAGCAGTGATTCTCATTCTGGATGCTTCAGCCCATCTTGTGATTGATTTTGGCCTGCTCACTTTTTTTTTTTGCTACATTTCCTAGAAATTATATTTTGTACATATAGTGATTCGTTGTTTGTTTATGAACCCACTAGTCTTGCAATGCTAAGGTTCATCATTCACCTCATCTCTGTCAGGGGGAAAAAGACATGTAAATGCACTGAAAAATGGAGAATAGGCGGTCAGGTGGAGCAGAGAGGGGAATATAGTGTGTGAACTTAGCAGATACAACTGACGAGTAATTCGCCATTTTGTTTTTGTCTGTGATGCAAATACTGTATGTATGACCCTAGGTAAACAAATCGCAAGTATTTAGCAAATTCAGCTCAGTTGTTTCCGAATGGAGTTCACTACTGATTATCTCCTCGTTACTCTTGTTCTTTGTTTTTTCATTGTTGATATGCTAATCTAATTCGTGAAGAGATTCGCTGCGAATTAACTGCAAAGAAGTGCTCGACGGACTGCACCATTCGCACCTTTGAGGGGGGGATTTCGATGATCCTTACGAATAGAAGGTTAAAATCTCAACCTGTTTATTTAGGAAACAGTGCAGTACTTATACGTCTAAGTAAATTGAAACTTTGTAAACTTTACTACAAAATAACACTCCATTTTTGTTGTTGTTTTTATACATTTTGGTTTGTATACCCACCCCAGTGTGGTGGTGTTCATTCCTAACCGCGTGCAGTAAAGTGATCGCACGCTTCCCCCCTACTGAGGCTACATGACCCTCAGCCTCATTCAGATCAGCTGGACGAACAAATCAAATATTAAACAAGAAAGATTTACCTCCAGCGGGTTTCCTCGAAAACATTATAATAATTGTTTGGGTTTAAAAAAAACAAAACATCTTCTAAGGAGATTTCCCCCCATTCAAATTCCCGTACACTAGATATTGCAATGGTAAAAGTCGGTTAATTGTAATAATAATTGTCATTGCATAATCCATCATATAATTTTATATATCGCCTTACTAACTCAACTCAAATATGAGCAGCAGATATCAGTAATATACATCATGCTGGTAATTACTATATTTGACAAAATGTTTAAAAGCCTATACCTTTTTTTGGTCGCGGTGTCTCAACGATTGTCCTCAAACGCCTTGCAGTTCAGCTCACACTGAAATGCTGTACTGTAAGCAGGAACACGGATCAGAAACCTGAGAAAACATCACACTGGCTTTCTCATCACACCTGTCTGTCTCTCCTCTCAGTCTGTCTGATTCTGGTTCTGCCTCTCCCTTCATTCTGTCTGATTCTGGTTCTGTCTCTCCTCTCATTCTGTCTGATTCTGGTTCTGTCTCTCCTCTCATTCTGTCTGATTCTGGTTCTGTCTGGTTCTGTCTATCCCCTCATTCTGTCTGATTCTGGTTCTGTCTATCCCCTCATTCTGTCTGATTCTGGTTCTGTCTATCCCCTCATTCTGTCTGATTCTGGTTCTGTCTCTCCCATCATTCTGACTGATTCTGGTTCTGACTCTGCATCTGGTTCTGACTGATTCTGGTACTGACTCTGCGTCTGATTTTGACTCTCCTCTCATTCTGATTGATTCTGGTTCTGACTCTCCTCTCATTCTGACTGATTCTGGTTCTACCGCTGCGTCTGGTTCTGACATTGGATATTTAGAATAATAGAATAGAATAAAACAAACAAAATAAGGACTTGTTGTGGAATCTGCTTCAGCAAAAATAAAATCCAAAGTAACAAGAGCCGAGTGGGTTTGCAAATGACTGTCGGACTCCATCTTGATATAGTATTTTATACACTTTCAAAACAAAGACTCTGGTATGTGATAATGTAAAGGGTGTAAAGGAAGTCTTTCAGCAAATTAACACACACACACACACACTTTTAAAAAAAAATACAAACTGCACCTTTAATGTAATCCAAATTGCGTTGTAAATGAAAATATTTGGAAAGCTGTAACAGAGTGTGGCTGCTATCTGACCCGATTCTTAGTTGTTTCTTTTATTTGTATGAACTCAGAAACAGTGCAATATTTCTGGTGAAACTGGCACATCCCTGTACATAAATGGTGCCTGCGGTGAGTCCGAGCTACATTCAGTTATTGGGATTTCCCAGAGTGCCTCAGATTTGGGGTTCAACAGCCTCATTAATGTCAGTCACACATTTTTATTACTTAGTTAATTGGTTGCTTTTTGTTTCTTCTCTGCTCTCAGGCACTTTTATAAGGCCATGTTGAGAAGAGGTTTGAGCAAGCTGACAGCTCAGATCGCCGTGTTTTTTCTCTCCGCTTTCTTTCACGAGGTGTTAACACTTAACACAATATAATTTCATTTATATATCATAAAGGGTGGGTTGCACCAATAAGGATTAAGCTTAAATCTAGATTAAACCAAGGGTTATCTAATAATTCTGTTGCAACAAACTTTAAACCTTGTTTAAAAATAAGAAGGCTTACATTTAAACCATCACGTTAATCCTGGATGTAATTTCACAATAAACCTGGATTAACTATAATCTTTTCATTTGAATTTTTTCATTTTCTCAACCTGTCTCGGTTACGCGAAATGAGCGGTTAATAATGGCAGTTTAATATATATATATATATATATATATATAAATTCAAAGTTTAAAGTTCACAGTCCTTTTGTTTAAAGTTCACTAAACATTGTTGCTGTTTAGTTACACTGGAGAATTCACGTATTTCCACGTTTATGAAATCCACATGCACTGCCGCAATGTTGTCAATGGTGAATCCATCATGATGGACAGAATGAATCGTAAATGGAAGTTTTAATCACAGATTAGAATTCTAATCCCCGATTTGTTCATCTCTGTTTAAAATTAAAGTGGTGCAACACAAGTCGATTTAAAATAAAACCCAGATCAACAAATCCTAGATTAGCTCTAAACTATGCTGAATTTAATCCTTATTGGTGCAATCCACCCAAAATCTCTTGACAGTCCGTGATCCTAATCATTAAAGATATTTGAGATCCTGCAAATATGGGAAATATATAAAACAAAGAACGTTAAGAAGACACCTTTTGTGACCATTTTAAATGAAGGTAGAAAACATTTTCAAGCATGTATCATTTTAGACTTTTGGCACATTGAGCCATTTTAATGGTTTTCCTAATGAGGTTATTTGACTACAATTCAAATACAACGTACAAATATAAAGTAAATAATATGGAGCACTTTTTCCAAACTTTTATAATTTCCCGTTTGACCGAATTACGTGTCCACACGTCTGATTTTCAATAGCCAGTTGTGTTTGTTCTCTCTCAGTACCTACGGAGCGTGCCTCTGAAGATGTTCTGGCTTTGGGCGTTCATGGGAATGATGGCTCAGTAAAATTATTGTAACAATTGTTTATCCTTAGAAACAAGCCAATTGATTCCTGTTAAAGTGTTATACATGTTAATTTCAGTTCAAATTTGAATGAATATGCTGTTTGTACTTTCAAGTGACTGGACCAGTATTGAGGTACTTTCAAATCCTTTTTACCCAAAGATGTCAATTCCATGTATTACTTTGTAATAGAATTTCACTGAATGGCTGAAAGATTATATAAAATTAAAGTATTTCTATTCCAGACTTTTTCCACGTAATTACATTTTTGATACAGATTTGGTTTTATAAGGAGGTTTATTTTAATGAGAGGTGCCAAAAAAAATAATTCTATAAAACGCACACTTTCCGCCCACAACCTTTAACATAATGATGTACAGATCATTGCTATGTTCCTACGTACGTTCCTACGTATTGTGGCAGCTGATGTCCCTGTTAAGAAAATAAAGCAGCTCAAGCCAATGATGTCTTTCATGTGTTCTATATGAGTATCACACACACACACACACACACATACAGTAATATAATATTTTATTATCTTTGCTCTGAATGCTGAATTCTCAGCTCACATTGTGCATATAAAACATACAACACGGGGGGGGGTTGGGGGGATAAATAAATAAACAAGGCAAAGTCACATGACTGTAAATTTGGTGAGGGGGAAAAACTGCAGGTAAAACAGAGGTTTGGAATGAAGGAAGGGTTCAGACGTGCCACGTTATTGCTGTAAAAATAAAACAATAAAAGAGAGGGAGGGGGGAAGAGTTGAAAAAAGATGTTAGTAAGCTATAACAGATCTAAACTAAAGAAACGCAGTCATAACTGTTACTGGACTGTAAGTCTTTCTTACCACAGAGCTGTCCAGTTCTCGATCCTGATTTGTCAAAAGGTGATTAAACATTCTCGATAACAGTAGCATTAAAAGTATTCTAATATGGTATCGTTTCCATAGTAACAACTTACACGGAGGCTTGTATGGTAGACAATACACATAATCTAAGATTAATAATAAATGTTAAGTAACAAAGGAGAACATATAATCGTTGACATGTTTATTTAACGTTTATGGAAGGAGTCTCCAGTGTCAGTGATTTTTAACATCTTTAGGACAGATTTTTAGACAGTAGTCTTTTTTTTCTGTCTTATTAACCTAAACAGAGGGAAAGCTGCTATACTTGCTATACCATATAATAAGATAAGATAACTATAAACGGTTAAAAAGTACAATGTGTCTTTCTTTAATAAATGTAAAATTGCAAATCACTGGTGACTTGCTGTGGTATAAGAGCAATAAAACACTTCAGAGCATCCTGTTACAGGAAAATAATCGAATCCAGGGTGGTTAAAAGCTACGTTACGCCACTCGGTCGTTGATGATATTCCTGTAACGGTACGCTTCCGAGCATTTTATCACGTATTGCTTGGTGTACAAAATAATGTGCAAAATGTATAAAAGTTGTGATGCACTCGAGGAAGTGGTCATGCCTGTGAACATGCACTTACCTTTGCTTTGTTTTGTACTGGCAAATAGAGTTTAAACTCTGCCGGCAGCTCGTCCTCAGAGTACAGTCTATCAGAAAAGTACACTCTTCTTATGCGACAGTTCGCGTGGATCTGGAAGATGATTGGACCATTCGTTAATACTTAGAACATAAATATTAACATAACTATTTTAATAATCGCAGGCAGGATTAGCTGATTTTTTTTTATACCATTGACAAATTTATTTCTCCTAATGGGCTTCTTCCTTTTTCCTAAAGTCTGTAAATTTTGACAATAAACCTGATTTGCAATGGGGGTTGAATCATTTTCATTGCAACTGTATAAAGCAATGCAACTCAAACATCATACAAAACGAAATGAATCAAATTATAGAAAGAAAAACAAAATTCTAAATGAAATTTAAGGCCATTGTGTGGATGAACACAATATAAAAATGTCTGTCTTGTAACAATTTAAGACGGTATTAAAGTAACACTTATTTCCAGCATCATATTAAATCAGCAGTCTGATGTAGAAGAAGTGCAAATGCTGGACACAAGGCCCAGAATGCAATGCAGTGAAGTGACACTGTTGTTACGACAGAGACTTGGTCAGTTAGAGATGTATTAGATGATGAACGTGATGGCATTGAAGGGGGAATTAGACTGAAAGTCTCTTGAGGCAGAGGTGAAGCGAGAGTTAAATCCCACCGTCACCACTATCAGCAGGTAGATGAAAGGCATTGTGGGTAATGTAGGAAAGGGTTAACTGTATAAGTGAAAATTGACCAAAATAAAATTAACCACCAACTCAGAAACAACCCCTGGACGCTACTGAAGATTACGTTAATGATAAAGATCGAAATGCAAATGGATTTTTCTTTTAAGGACCTGCAGACAGTCTGCTCATTTAAGCGTTTGACTTCTAGCGAAGACGTTTTGCCCCATGCTCATAGCGCACCTGTACTCGCAGCGTCTCGATGTAATTGGTGCCATAAGCTCTCCGTGTGAAGTCGGACAGGTTGAACTGGATCTGATTCCAGCCGTCGTCCAGCCGCATGGGCATGGTGCAGATGAAGGGCTTCACCCGTGTGGTGCTCTGGTAGTTACTGGCTCTGAATCTCCGCCGCACATTTTTATCATCCAATACCTGATGTAGTGTGTGTGTGTGTGTGATTGAGTGAGTGTGAGTATGTGTGTGAGTGACAGAGTGAGTGAGTTAGTGAGTGTGTGTGTGTGTGTGAGAGCGAGAGAGTGAATGAGTGAGTGTGTGTGTGCGTGTGTGAGAGAGAGAGAGAAAGAGTGAGTGTGTGAGAGCGTGTGATTGAGTGAGTGTGTGAGTGAGTGTAAGTATGAGAGAGTGAGTGAGTGAGTGAGAGAGAGAGAGAGTGAGTGAGTGAGTGTGAGAGAGAGAGAGTGTGTGAGTTTGTGTGTGAGAGAGAGAGAGATTGTGATTGAGTGAGTGTGTGTGTGTGTGTGTGTGTGTGTGAGAGAGAGAGAGCGTGATTGAGTGAGTGTGTGTGAGTATGTGAGAGAGAGAGTGAGTGAGTTTGTGTGAGAGAGAGAGAGAGAGTGTGATTGAGTGAGTGTGTATGTGTGTGTGTGTGTGTGTGTGTGTGTGAGAGTGTGTGATTGAGTGTGGGTGTGAGTGCGAGTGTGCATGTCACTCCAGGGTGTCGTCCCTACCTGAACTTCAAATGTGAAATATTTCTTCAGATTCTTGATGATCATGACCAGGAAGGGGAGTTTGATGCCCAGGGTTTTCTTCGGATCTGCAGGACATGTGATGTAGGTCGTGCTGTGGAAGCGAGTGAGACAGTAATTAGGCAAATCTTAATGAATGAAGAGGAAACTGAGGTCCAGCTACATGTTCATGCTCACCTGACATTGGTTCCTTCCACCTCGAGCACTAACGACTGGATGTCGATGTCCGTAATACGCTTTATATGTCCATTTCTCACCTGCAAGTACAGTTTAATCAGCGTTATACCGTGTACCGGCTTTTATCCAGCAGCTCCACTGAATGTAGACAGCTGATCTGAAATTTCAGTGTATAGTTTTGCAGCTGCTGGTCATCTCCTCTTAATGATTCACATCAGAATTTAGGTAATTGCCTGCAGTGATTGATAGACAGACAAATACATACGGAGAAACCATTTCCAAAAGTTTGTATACCCCTGACCATCACACCCATATCTCATTCCAGATTCAATCCCCACTTTACTGCTATAAAACTCTCCACTCTTCTGGGAAGGCTTTCCACTAGATTTTGGAGTGTGGCTGTGGGGATTTGTGCTCATTCAGAGACAAGAGCATTAGTGAGATCAGGCCCTGATGTCGGGTGAAGAGGCCTGGGGTGCAGTCGGCGTTCCAGTTCATCCCAATGGTGTTCAGTGGGGATGAGATCAGGGCTCTGTGCAGAACACTCGAGTTCTTCAACTCCATCCATGGCAAATCGTATCTTCATGGAACTCTTTAGAGCATCGTCATGCTGGAATATGTTTGCGTCTCTTAGTTCCAGTGAAGGGAAATTGTAAAGCTACAGCATACATTCTGTACAACTGCGTGCTTCAAACTTTGTGGCAACAGTTTGGGGGAAGAACCACATATGGGTGTGATTGTCAGGTGTCCACATACTTTTGCCCATATGGTGTACATATATAGACAGACAGACAGACAGACAGACAGACAGACAAAGACAGATAGATAGACAGACAGACAGACAGACAGATAGATAGATAGATAGATACAGACGGTCAGTGTCGGTTACAGTTTGAGGGAAGAACCACATATGGGTGTGATTGTCAGGTGTCCGCATACTTTTGCCCATATGGTGTACATACATAGACAGACAGACAGACCGACAAAGATAGACAGACAGACAGATAGACAGACAGATAGAGATAGACAGACAAACAGATAGATAGACAGATAGACACATAGAGACAGACAGATAGAGATAGACAGACAGACAGATAGACAGACACATAGAGACAGACAGACAGACAGACAGATAGATAGATACAGACGGTCAGTGTCGGTTATTCGGTACATGAGCAGATGCGTACCTTTTTATCCCATATTTGTAGAGGTTGGCTTCCAATGCTGTACAATATGGACAAGAAGCCGCTTTGAAATGTATTCTTAAACATAACACTAAAAATTCTCAAAACCAAGCTTTATCTTTTTTAAATTATTAGTTTATAAAGCACACTAGCAGCCTGTGTTTGTGCCCTTAATAACTCCTCTCCTCCGGGTAGCAACAGGCACCCGAACAAACGTTCCACAACAAAAGACAAAATATCTTATTCCTCAACAGTTCGCCAAAGCTTTTCTGTTTTGAAAGCTTCTTAACGAGGAATTTGGTCCAACACTAATTTCAGTATCCTCTTCTCTCGTGCTAGTTCTTTCCCAAGTCGTTATGTGTCACAAAATATCCGAGTTCCTTGAGAAATTAGTCAAAACGAGTGTTAACTCTCTCTATCGTCTGAACTCCACACTTGAACAGCTTTTTTTCTCCGCTATTTTTGCATCTCTAAGCAACACAATTCGACTCGTTGATCCCACCTGAAGCTGCATGTTGATTTATGTGTTGTCATAGCAACGTAAAACCGAACGTGACGCACCCACCTTCTACAACTGGAACCGGACAATAAATATTTAATTTCAATTTTATTTCTTTTATTTTATTCATAAAAGAAATAATAACGTAATTAGTATAATTTATATATGTATGTATATATATATATATATATATATATATATATATATATATATATAATTTTAAATTAATAATTAAATATTTATCTTTTTGAAAAAGAGAAACATTAACATACAACAATGAAGCTGATTAAGTGTAGATTTTTGTATTTAATAATAAAAAAACTTCAGTTTACGTGACCTGTGAATTTGCTTATAACTACAATAACTAATTACTGATAAATATTACTACTAAAACAAAAGTAGTTCACAGTGATTATCACAATCAAATGTTTAAATAATTATATTTATTTAAATATTATTATTATTAAACAACAACAATACTGTCATAAATCCTCTATCCATCCATCCATCCTTTACTATTTCATTATTTGCCCCTGAAACTGTCCCCACATGTGTTGATTCATACATATAATTATTATATCTTTAATTCCATGTGTTTTGATCCAGTGTTGCATGTATCATTTGGGCATCAATTAATGAAGTGCATTACCAGTCAAAAGTAAAGACACCCCCTGATCATAAATGGTTTTCCTAAATTATTATTATTATTATTATTATTATTATTATTATTATTATTATTATTATTGAACTATTTTCTACAATTTAACAATACTATCAAGACAATATGAAGTAACTCATATGAGCCAAGAACTGTGTTAAACAAATTAAAACTACAGGACGTTCCAAAAGTCTTCACACGTAGGGCAAATTAACACGTTTTATCAAACGAAGCAATAATTTTATTTACAAAATATACCCGACATGATTGCTATTTCTTTGTAAGAAAACATACAGAGTCGTGTCTCCCACTCATGATGAACCCGTGTTATATCTGGTCTTATGCATGTACTTGCAAAGCCTGCTATGGCCAGGGGGCTGACACATGCCTCAGTTCCACCGGCAAGCATCACCGTGGCGTCTCCATGGATGATGAAGCGGGCGGCGTCTCCAATGGCGTGAGCCCCCGTGGTGCAGGCAGTGGACACTTCATGGTTGGGTCCTTTCAGCTTGTGCTTGATGCTGATGTGACCGGGATGAAGAAGGGACTCACTTTGTCTGAAAAGCAGCAGCAGTGCTAGCGATCTCCTCCAAAGGCACCATGCCCATGCCTACAGCCACCCCTGCGCTCAGGTGCTCCTCGGGGCTTCTGGGATACCACCCACAGCGCCGAGGGACATCACCATGGCCTGAGACATGTTATTTATCTCTAACATTTCTTCTTTAAACTCTTTGTCACCTTGTCCTCGCTACTTTACATGGCACTGCTTTGTACTCGTCTGGGTCCAGGGACACTATCCCGCTCACTCCGGCGATCACAACATAACCATGTTTAAATGCTGATTTAACTTTAAGTCACTCTCTCTTCATGATTGAAATGCATTTCAAAATCATTATTAGGCCTTTGATGGATTAAAACATTTCTTATCACAACTATGATTGTGTTAACTTTTGATTGGAAGTAATGGATTACATACTTATTGTATTTAAATCAAAGAAATTCTTCTATAGCCTACAAGAATATTTTATATATATATATATATATATATATATATATATATATATATATATATATATATATATATATATATATAAAACAAATGACAACTCTAAAAGTTATTTGCTTTGTAATTACTGTATTTAAGTATACAGCTGTATAAAAAGTACATATAACACCCTATTCTGGTGTTTAAAAAAAGTATATTATGGAAATATAGTGGAATCTTTGTGCCTCCTCGTCGTGGAATCCCCTCACATTTCCAGGGTCCCTGGTTTGGACCCTGAATTCAGGTCACTGATTCGGATCTCCGGTGTCCTATACGTGCAGATAGGCAGGTTGGCTATGCGAAATTGCTCCAGGTGTGAATGTGTGTGTGAATGGTGCCTTGAGATGAGCCAGAGTCCCACCCGGGGTGTATTCTCACACCTTGGCTCCTGATCGACTGGCGACTTAAAGTGAAGCTGAATGAATAAGTATTACAATAATTTATGAATAGTCAATTCATATAATAATAATAATAATAATAATAATAATAATAATAGTGTACACAGGCCCGTTCTTTCCATACGGAAAATAATATTTACAAAGGTATTTGACTCTGCTTACAGATGAAATCAAGTAATATCAAAGAAGTATGCAGTGTTCAATCACTACATTAAATGGAAAATTGTAACTCTGTAAATATTCTCTTATATCTCGGAGCACATTATGTCGACTTGTGATGAACTAATAGGCTATTTCATACAAATGTCCATAATATGTTTTTTTTTGGTCATTTGTCCTATAAATCTGTCTAAATATACTGACTTGTGTACATTTTAAGCAATAATAAGCTGTTGTGTTAATTTGGGTGTCTTTAGAGAAGGATAAGCATAGATATGTGCAGCACAGTGGGTGGATTAGGGGGAAAAAATAAACTGCAAAAATTATATTTATGATATCGTTACAAATAACGGAATGAACTGTCTCTGTTTTGGTATTTTGAAAATGTTTCCATTATCAAAATAATAATAATATTTTTAGGTTTATTATTATCCTCCTAAACTTAAACTGCTTCTGTTCTTAAATACCCTTATTTCATTTCTTTTGTGCTTCACAAGTAAAGAAGGTGGAGTAAATGTAAATGTGAATATAAATGTAAATGTGAATGAACTCACGCAGTGAAAGTTTCAACGGCTGCATGGAGATTAATGGGCCCTTAAGAAGCACTTTCCGCACATTAGCACCTGGAGGATGATAAAGAGCGAGCTGTGTGAACTGTCCTGATATAAACTCCTCTGTGTTTGTGGTTGCCTTCATTGCTGTGAGTTTGTACAACCGGTGCAAGATGAGTACATGTGAAGCCTGCAGGAAAACAGAGAAACACGGTGTCACACTGCACAGGTAGATTACTACACAACGAACACACTTGACTTACTCATAGTAATACTGTTTCATTGTTTATGCATGTCTGTGCTCCTCTCTCCTGCAGATTCCCTCCGGAAGAGGAGCAGCTCCAGCTCTGGATCTCCAGCATGCGGACAGCTGCAGGATGGAGACCCTCAGAGTCTGCACGTTTATGTTCAGATCATTTCACCTCCGACTGCTTCCAGACTTCAGGACATTTATACTCCTTCGCTGTCCCCTCTGTGTTTCAGTCCACGGTAGGTCTTCATTGTTTACATTATTTTACATTTAAGATGATGAAACATTTTGGAGGCAGGGACCCCTTTACTTTCAGCAGGATCCCTTCAGCAGGCAGATTTATTTTTATGAATATAATATTATACTCATTCTACAGAGGTGTACAATAATATTCTGGCTACTATTGGAGTCTTATATCTTTTTTATTCCTGAACTTTCCTCCAATAACACATCTTAGATCCAATTTGACATTATTTGGTTATTTATTGGAAATTTTGATTCAATTCATTCAGTGACCACTCAAACTACACAAGTTCAACAATAAATATATCATATATTTGTTTATGTCTCTGTGTCGTGACTTTCACCATTATAGCAACACAGACCTCTGGTTATAGATTACAGACGCCAGTTTGTGAACCGCCACAGCATTATTGAAAGTTTTCCTTTCTAAGACCGAGAGTGTAGAAAAGATGTTATGGACGTAAACGGAATAAATTGTAAAATGGTGCTAAAATGTACTTTTCCTTGTGGTCAGGGTGGCACTCTCAAGTGCACACCTTCTGTACCTTTAGTATGTATATTTTACCAACATACATCTAAAGCTGGATTAAAGCCAATTATGTACTTTAAATCATTTAAAAAAGTTACAATATATCCACATTTCCATGTGAAAGATACATACTGAAGGTACAAACATGTACACTTGAGGTACCACTGCAGCAAAAACTGTACTGATTTGTGCTAATGCAACATTTTTCATAATTTACAGTCACACAAACAATGTTTGAATGTAAAACAACAAAAGTCTCACCTTATACCCCAAAATACAACACAATATCACACAATTTCATAAATACAACACAATATAGCAGTGTGATGCCTGTAAATAATAATAATAATAATAATAATAATAATAATAATAATAATAATAATGGTTAAATACATGTGCACTGAAGGATTTAAAGAGTCTCTAAATTTATGGGTTCCTCCAGAGAGACAGGCGAAGGACCCCTAAGGGTTCAAAACGGACTTCATCTAATGTGTGATCAGGTTCAGGTTTTATACACTGTAAGACATTTCAAGTTGGTTAAACAGTATTTCACTGTAAATAATAATTTCTGTCATTATTATTAATATTATTATTATTATTATGCTAATGCTGCTAACAGCTAGGCCTTTATTAGGATGGTGTGAAAAACAGGAATACAGTCACACTCATCTACATTTAAACACTTACTATTTTGGGGATGTGTTTGGTAAAGTGATGTTGTGGCTAACTATTTGTCTTAAGCAAGCACACTTAATCTTAATTTTTTTTAAATATATATTAGTATGATGTAGAGACTAAGTAAGGAATAAAATGTGATGGTGCGAGCTTTACCTACTGAATGACAGGGTGGTGTGAGGAAGTGGAATTATGTTACCATGTCGATTATTTTCCTATAACACCACATCCACAAAGAGGTGTTTCATACCTCTTATACCATAGCAATTTGCTAGATATGAATGGCATCACACTTTTTTTTTTTAAATATCAATTTATACTTTCATTTCATACTTGTCATTCCCTCACCAGCCTCCTTTTTTCTCTCTTCAATCAATAATACAGAAAATGTAGCTTGTCATGTTACTGAACTTAAATGACAGACCAAAACATTTGCAGTTTGTTTTTAAAAAATGAACTAAAGATCAACCAGCTTGCCATATCTAGAAATCTTTCTGTGACATAATTATATTCATCTTTTCATTACGTATAGGAAGAAACATCCGTGACACGCCCAGAAACTTCCGAACACAAACTGTGTGATGGCTGTGAAAAACAACTCCACCTGATTGAAAAGTCGTACAAACTAAAATTACTGTCAGCCCAACTGAAATTGAAGAAGTACGAAAAGCAACTGAGTGAGCATTCCCACAAGATGACAAAGCTAGAGAGAAGAGTGGTTGTTTTACAGACCGCAGTGAAGGTCATGAAAATGAGGAAGCTCATGTCCACACCCAAAAGATCAGAATCTTCATCAAATACCACCGGCTTGTAGATTTAAATCTGTGTCCTGATGACTCTTGTGAACAAGCTACGAGGTTAATAGTAACTACCAAGTAATGGAAGTTTATGGCCACCAGTTTAGCATGGTGTTGCAGAGTTAAAAGCTGCCATAACTCCATTTTTCTACCGGAGATAGGGGGCGTGGCCTAAAGTTTGAACGCTGAGCTGTGCAATAGATGAGATTCTAAACAGTTAACTATAATCCCTTACTGTAAGTAATCCCTTAAAGGTTAACTGCATTAGTTAAAATGACCTGCTTTTAATATATAGCGGTGTCCATGTGTATCGAGTAAAAACTTATCAAAGTAATTCACATCACGTTTACTACTTACAATACACAAACCCAAAATGTGCAATAATAAAAAAAAAGATTTCACACATTTGTACTGTTTAAAAGGTTTTACTTATGTTTTACAGATGAATCAGTAAAAATGTAAACATTTCATATGTATAAAACACAAATACGCTAACGCTGTTGCTTGTTATTTGATAGAATGACAAACAGATAAATAATTACTGTCTATAGCAACAAAAGTGCACATAGAACTCCAAACAGTTATAACTGAGTAAATAGTGTTATATAAAAATGGTAGCACCCTTGGATGAGATCTCCAGTCTGCACACTACAGAACCATGTGCTGGTCGCATTAAAGGAAAACTCCACTGTGACACACAATGGATATGTTTTTATGGAAATATTTGTGATGTGTTTAGTTAAACTGGTGATAATTTGCTGGTTGGTGTATTAAAAAAATCATGAACAATTTCCTCACTAATTTGATTATTCCCAATTCACACTCACCTCTCACTAATCAAATAAGAGCTACCAACCACGGAGGGTAAACACTACCATGTGCTTCCTCCAAGACCCATGAAGCCAGCCAACTGCATTTTTTCAAACTGTTGCTCGTGCTACATCACAGGGCAGCTGAACACTCTGCCCTCTTCCATATACATGCACGTGTATACATATAGTTCACAGATGCCTACGATTGGTTAGTGTCGCCCTGATTGACAGGGGAGGAAGAAATGCTATCCCTCACACCCAGAGAGCATAGCTAATTTTACTCGCTTGCCTCGGAAGGCAGTGGCATTGAACTTGCATTTTCATGATGATATGGTGAACGCTTTTCTGTTGTGCCATTCGAAGGTCAATCCCCTGTGCGGTCCCTCCAGGATTTTGCGATTGCAGAAATGAACGCAAAATCAAGCAAACTCTGCGATATTTGGGCGATTTGGGTCAAGACTCACCACAACATGCATTCAGCCAAAGCCCTCTTTGATTCACGTGTCGAACATGAGTACAGCTAAAAGGTCACATTTAGCAAGAAACATCACTGCGAAACAATTTTGTGCAATTGCGATTTCACCGATTCAAGTAGTTTCCCAGAAAAAAAAGCACCGCAAAAAAAAAAAAATTTGCATCGCAAATTCTGAAAAAAGTCGCAACAAAAAAATCAAGCATTTTTGAACACGACAATCACAAAATAACTCAGTGAAATCGTGCACGGTCTGGCTGTGTGCTATGCTAATGTCACAGAGAGACTTTGTAAACGCAGCTATAATGACAATTAATACGAAGAAAAAAACCAAATCAAACAAGTGAGAAGTCAGTTTTTGCTGTTTTCCTCCCACAAGAGCTTCTTTTCTGACTCACCACTTTCCACATCATATTAATGAGAAATCCAATGTAGACGTAGCGGAGACAAGCAAACGCAATGCCATGCAATACAACACAGTTATGCTGGATTGTGTCGGAGACTCGGCTCGGCTCATTAACGATCTGTGTGATTACAAGTGTGATGGAGCTGACAGCGTCAACTTTGGAAGCTGAGCTGTTTGAGCAGAGTGCACACATGAGGAGGTGGGAGAGCTGGAAACACTAAAGCACTGCTGCATTGCTCTCTTTAGGTAGAGATGAAGTGAGGGCTAAGTCCCCCTGCACCATTATCAGCAGGTAGTTAAATGGCATCGTGGATAATATAGGAAACTATTAATCAAAGTCAAACCAGACCAACATGCTGATGAAAGAGGTCTAAACGAAAAGAAAAAAAAAAAAAAAAGTCAACTCGGAATTTCATTACAAAATACGTTTTGGACGCTGTTGAAATTTGTGTTAGTTTGTTAATATGCAAGTCATTCAGGGTAGATTTTTCCTTCAGAATCTTAGCAAAGGCTCATTATTTTATTTATTTGAAGAAATTCAGCCAGGCTGAAGAAAACCAGTAGCAACAGAAGTCTGGAGAAGTTCATAAGAAACTACAAGACTCTGTGTGGTCAACTTGGGGTTTTAGAATAAAGATGGTCAAATTAAAAAAAATATATATATATACACATAGTATAATAATCAGAAGTTTATAATCAGACAAATCATGTTCTTAAAAATGACTGAAATGTAATGGAAGTCTATGAGGAACATTTACTTCTGGTAAGTAAGCACCGCTGCAGCATCCAATAGTGAACCCTGTCACTTATCTAGGGCTCGAATATGGAGCTCTATATAAAATATAATTAGGAATAATTATAATGATCGTAAGGATCCAAGAAGATTAGAGTCGAGTCTTACTTTGGTTCTTACCCACAACTGATGCAGGTAAACTCATCACACTATGCTGTGTAAAAATATACACCAGACTGTGAGAGAGAGAGAGAGAGAGAGAGAGAGAGAGAGAGAGAGAGAGAGAGAGAGAGAGAGAGAGAGTGTGTGTGTGTGTGTGTGTGTGTGTGTGTGTGTGAAGTGTACAGGGTGTCAGATGGCTGAGTGAGCTCTGAATGAAGTGCTACTGAGGGTCGTGTCCCCGAACACACTAGCATAGGAGGCTTTGAGGAACTGCACGTAGTTCTGCAGACTGCGATTTGTGCTGTCAGACTGTTCCAGACGGTCCTTCACGTCCTGCAGACGGCTCTGGTACCTCCTCTCTGCCTGAAAATTCAGTAACAATCGACCGGGAAGAATGAATGCAATGTAGTGATAAGGGTTTACTAAATCACTCCCTCATTGATTAGTACTGCAAACTCTGACAGGCTTTGCCCCTTACACTGTCCTCTTCAGTTCATTTATAGAACTATTTGTTCCCAGCATTATACTTTTTTTTTTTTTTTTTTTTTGCATAGCCCATGCTGTAATAGTTACAGACTGCAATTGTGTGCACTACTGTACATCACATATTTGTGTAAAGCTAAAATATTATCTATATGATTCCCACAGATTAAAAAATACTTTTATGCTCCTTTTACAGTACTAGAAAAGCACCATGTTGCAAGTTGGGAGGCAACTGAGAAAAACAAACATGGTCTTGGTCTTGTTAATGAGTGATGTAAGGAGTATATTATGACACATGGAATTGAAAATATTTTGTTGCCAATATTCCAATGTTACAATGTTGAAATCTAACTAAAAATAACAACTTGCCTAGTTTTGGGACATTCACTGTTATAGTGCACTCCACTAATACTGGCACCCTTGGTAAATATGAGCAAAGAAGGCTGTGAAAAATTGTCTTTATTGTTGAACCTTTTGACCTTCAGTTTAAAAAATTCTCATGGATATCAAACAATTGCAAACAAAACACAGGTTTATAAAATAAAAGTACCTTGTGCCCACAGTTAAATATGGTGTTGGCTCTTTAATGTTTTGGGGTTGTTTTTCTGCCAGAGAACCTGGACAGTTTGTTAGGATACATGGCATCATGGACTCTATCAAATATGAACAGATATTAAATGAAAACCTGACTGCATCTGCTAGAAAGCTTAAAATGGGCCATGGTTGGATCTTCCAGCAGGACAATGATCCAAAACATACATCAAAATCAACACAAAAATGGTTTAGTGACCACAAAATCAAGGTCCTGCCATGGTCATCCCAGTCCCCTGACTTGAAACCCATAGAAAACCTGTGGGGTGAACTGAAGAAGAGAGTCCACCAGCATGGACCTCGAAATTTGGAAGATCTGGAGAGATTCTCTATGGAGGAACGGTCTCAGATCCCTTGCCATGTATTCTCCAACCTCATCAGGCATTATAGGAGAAGACTCAGAGCTGTTATCTTGGCAAAGGGAGGTAGCACAAAGTATTGACTAAAAGGGTGCAAAAATTGTTGCACATCTATATTTAACAAAGATATATATTTTTGGATAAACCTGTGCTTTGCTTGATATCCAGAGTATTTTTGTGATTTTTTTGAACAAAAGATAAACAATAAGGACAATTTTTCACAGCCTTCTTTGCTCATATTAACCAAGGGTGCAAATATTAGTGGAAGGCACTGTACATCATGTGACATCCCACTTTAAATGTGGCTGTATACAGTCATGTCACACAAGCAACTCATATTTCCTGATTTCTCTTGATTTTCTCTAAAATTACAGTGCAGGTAAATGACCTCCTCATCACTGGTCTTTATTTCATCTGCATTATTGGTATTATTAATCTAATAAATAAATCTAATGCATGTTGGCTGAGCCACACACAGTCAGCCTTTTTTCTTTATACCAGTCCATTATAAAGCTCACCTCGTCTTTGGTTCGCCGCAGCTGATTGAGCTCAGAAGTGGTTCGGCTCAGATGGGTCTCCAGCTCGATCACTTTGGATTGAGAGGCTCGCTCTTTAGATGCAGCTCGCTCCCTCGAATTGGACACCTGTCGACCAGAACACACTTTAGTTCAGTGAAAACGTCAGAAACGTGTACCAAATTCTAGTCTTGGAAGCTCTTCGTCAATAGTTTGGTGCTCCACCTGTTTTAACGCACAGACACAAAGCTCACGAGGGCCATTTGATCGGCTGCAAATGGAGTACTTGAAGATTGGTTATTACGTATATCAATTTTATTTATTATTATACTGTCAAGTTTAAATAATTTATTTGAATTACATACAGAAATTTGAATTAACATTTTGTGAAACCCAGTCATTTCATATTAATGACTTGAAAGAAATCCAAAACATAAAAAAACACATAAATTAAGACAAGACTAGCCATTCAATAAGGATGAAAGTAATGGCACCCTATAAATGGCAGAAGAGTGTGTGTCTGTGGTAGCCGATGCACTGCAATGGCTGAGCTGCATTACTGGAAGATTTAGCACATGCTCTTTGCAAGTTTAGTCATCATTTTGTCATTTTCAAAACTGTAAAAGCAAATGATATGTTAAAAACCCATCACTCTATCCTGCATGATGTGCTTCCCATCCAAAAAAAGATGTTTCTCCCTGTGCCCAGTGTTTTCCCATTGTACTTTGGATATTTGTAGAGAGACAAAGTGCACAAGGGTGTATATTCTATTCCCTTAGATAAACATACAGACTGCTGTTCGGGCGTATGCAGTGACGATTTTTATCAAGTCTTGTGTGTTGTAAATGTACAGACCTGTCGCCTGGCGTCCTCTAGTGCCTCTTCTAGCTGCCGGTTCAGAGTGTTGCACTCGCGAGACTTCTCCTCCAATCGCACCTGGTTGTGAAGTATGGTCTCCTCTCGCTTTGCTATCATTTGCAGAAGATCTCCGTTCTGAGAGCTGGCCTCCTCCAACTTCCTGTTTACATCAACAAATGTTTTTGTATGTCCTGTTTGCGCGTAAATGTTTTTATTGGGTAAACGGAACTAAAAATTCCCCATCTGTATTTACAACCGTTTTTGGTAACACTGAAAATAAAGGTGAAGCATGTCATGCACTTTGAAAATTTCAGTAAGGCAGCTCAGCCACTACAGCACAGACATACAATCTTTTCCTCACGTTTCTTTTGTCCTAATTGAATGTGTAATTTTCTTGGTATTCATTTACTATATCATTGATTTGTTTTGGATCTCGTTCTCTCAAGTCATTAACATGAAACAACCGAGTTTCACAAAATGTTATTTAAATTTGTGTGTGTAACTAACTGAACTAACTGGATTTTCATCAATGTAACCACTCCTGTGAATGATTTACAAATACAATTCCTTTATTTGAGAAATGATGTTCGGAGTCATTTATACACGCGCCACAAGATGTTGTATGTTGTATGTTGTTAGGTGTTGGTTGCCGTAGTGGCTGACCTGTCCAGGGACTCCACTTTGTGCTTGAGCTGGTTGTTCTCCTCCATTAGCACTGTATTCCTCTGCTGCACCTTGTCCATCTGAGCACTCTGCTGTTCCACCTGCTCAATGTGTCAACACATCACACCAGTTAATGATCAAATTAATTTACACATGCACTGATCCTACAGCTCTTGGGAATATGACACTGACCAGTGATCAGAACTTTTCCCGTGTGGAGAAAAACAGTGAAAAGCTGCTTAATATTATTCATTCATGTCGTTTGCAATTTGACTCTCGTGGGCTTGTAGTGACTGTTAATCGTCATCGTTATAGGCGTCTACTGTCCGGTGTTTCTTTAATTCTTATGAGAAATGGTTGCATCTATATTGCACAAAGTTGTTATTTGAGTTGCATGTTATATGCTAGGCTTTGTACTAGGTTCATTGGCTGATTAGCAAAGCAAGCTGAGGACACTGAGCAGAGACACCAACAATCTCTGCTACTTTCTTTCATTTCATTTTAATGAGCGGTCATATATGACAAGATGAGAAGAAATCATGGTTATAAGTTTTTCTTCCATTTTTGTGCGTCAAACAGTAAATGGGAACTAACTGCAGGTAGGAACTGAAAGCGCGTCAGACCACACAAGCCACGGGATTGGTCTTTTTCTGTAACAAGTTGTGAAAGCAGCCGTATTACAAAGTAGGTTTAAAATGTTTCATCTTCTTACACACACCTTAACACGTAGCTCAGCGAGACCCGTTGTGAGCTCAGCATTCCTCCTCTCCTGTACACGTTCTTTCTCGTGTGCCTCCTGCAGTTGGAGCTCGGTGCGGCGCAGGGCATCAGGTAATGGCTCAAGCTCACTCAGGCGGCCAATCAGCTGCTTCCGGGCCTGATCTAGTTCCTGATCCAGCTCCTCCCTCAGAGCCCGGGCCTCCCGCTCTGCCTGCTGAGCATGCACACTGTACTCATCTGCCTCGGCACGTGTCTTCTGCAGCTGAACACACAGACACACACACACACACACACACACACAATAATGTCATGAAGTACCTGGGGCTTTAGTATGGAGCTCTATGATTAATAACCTATCCCATTGTGTGTGTGAATATGTAGTGATGTGATAAACAAACCTGAATCTTGTAGCTGTCCACTAAGCTTTCATATTGCTTCACTGAGGCTTTGACCTGCTCCACCTCGGACCGGGACAGAGACAGTTTCTCCTCCAGTGCAGACAAAGTTGCCTGCACAAATACCACAATAATGCAAATATGCTAAAAATCATAAACTGATAATATACCTAATCCCAACATATGACAGCATTTTAGGACCACTGTATTTTGTAAATACAGTCATAATATTTTGAGAATAAAGCAATAATACTCTGAGAAAATAAATAAAATAAATTAAATTAGAGTGGTACATATCAAAGGAACATTTTTTTTCTCTTTTGGACAAAAACCAACAGCGGCTATCTTTGGCCAAAATATTCCGGTGGCATTGCCAGGATGTAGTTAACTCATATTACGTACTTATTTAGTGATAGTTACGTTGAAGACACGTTGATAGATTTCATTTCACATTCACAATAATCTAAAAAAAAAAAAAACTCCATTTACTGTGACAGAATGTGAGAGCGCCGTATCAGGGCATATTTCAAGTGGAGAGCTCAAAACACCTGTACAACAGTCAATCATTCCAGATTTTCATGTCAATTGGCTCATCTGCTGTTTATATTAGGAGGAAAAACTGCTCTTTTGGCATATTTTTGCATTCTGATTAAAATGCGATGCTCCTATATATATATATATATATATATATATATATATATATATATATATATATATATATATATATATATATATATATACACACACACATACATACATATACATATCTATATATATAAACTGGCAAGCCAAGTCTTCAAAAATGTACCTTATGAATTGGGAACTGAATGGATTATTTTGAATCTATACAATGTTTAAAAACTATATTAAACTTATTAAAACACAGCTAACACAGCTAACACATCAAGGTGTGGTTCCACCTTTAGGTTCTGGTTCTCCAGTCTGACTGTGGTGCTCTCTGTGGTCATACTGTGCAGCCGGTCCAGAAGCCCGTCTCTCTCCGCTCGGGTTTTCTCCTCAAGTGCATGCAGTTGCTCCGTCAGGTCTGTGATCCGGCTGGAAGGAACCAAACGGATGGTCTGCATACTATATCTCCATTTTGAACAAAAGACAGCATTATAAACACTTTAGTGCTCACCTGTTCAGCAGTGTGATCTCCACCTCCAGCTGGCCTTTTTCCTTCAGTTCTTTTGCGTGCCGACTGCTCCAGTTCTCTGCAGTTGAAACAGCATCTGCCAGCCGGGCTTCCTATAATTCACATATAAAGAGAAGAGTTACGCTTCAGGTTGTCACATATTTCCATTTGCAGCATCTTATATACAGTGCCCTCCACTAATATTGGCACCCTTGGTACAGTGCATCCGGAAAGTATTCACAGCGCTTCACTTTTTCCATATTTTGTTATGTTACAGCCTTATTCAAAAATGGATTCAATTCATTATTTTCCTCAAAATTCTACAAACAATACCCCATAATGACAACGTGAAAGAAGTTTGTTTGAAATCTTTGCAAAATTTATTAAAAATAAAAAACAAAAAAAGCACATGTACATAAGTATTCATAAGATGAAACCAAAATAGAGCATTTTGTTAGGATACATGGCATCATGGACTCTATCAAATATGAACAGATATTAAATGAAAACCTGACTGCCTCTGCCAGAAAGCTTAAAATGGGCCATGGTTGGATCTTCCAGCAGAACAATGATCCAAAACATACATCAAAATCAACACAAAAATGGTTTACTGACCACAAAATCAAGGTCCTGCCATGACCATCCCAGCCCCCTGACTTGAAACACATAAAAAACCTGTGGGGAGAACTGAAGAGGAGAGTCCACCAGTGTGGACCTCGAAATTTGAAGGACCTGGAGAGATTCTGTATGGAGGAATGGTCTCAGATCCCTTGCCATGTATTCGCCAACATCATCAGGCATTATAGGAGAAGACTCAGAGCTGTTATCTTAGCAAAGGGAGGTAGCACAAAGTATTGACTAAAAGAGTGCCAGTAATTGTTGCACACCTATATTTAACATATATATATTTTTTTTATAGACCCGTATTTTGTTTGCAATTGTTTGATATCCTTGAGAGCAGAGTATTTTTGTGAATTTTGTGAACAAAAGATCAAAAGGTTAATGTTGTCTTTGGACAATGTTGTTTTTGGCACAAAAAGAAATAAGAACCCAGATTATTCTTGTCTTTTAATTCCATGGGGATCTGTATGGTATCACACACTGGTCAATATCCTAAGCAGGAACCTTTGGTGACAAAGGATTTGGAGACTCCAAACCGGGTCTCTCACTGCTCTCACCATTTCGGTCAGCTGAGCACTGAGGTGTCCTGCGGTGTCCTCACTGCGCTCTGCTCTCTGTTTCAGTGCCCGTGTGGCTTTCTTCAGTGCCTCTTTATCCACCTCGGCCCGCTGCTTCAGTTCCCGCATTTGCGCCTGCACGTGCTCCAGCTCTCCCTGCTGCTGACCAGCTGCTCGCTCCAGGTTCTGAACCAATCAGAGAAAAGAAAGTGTTACTGATGCTGGCTCAGGAAATAGACTGCATGGTTTTTTTTTTCTTGTAACTTGTAAAGAAAAAAATGTAAAAAAATGTATATAATTTGTAAATTACCATTTTGTCTGGAGTATCAGACACATTCCCATTTAGTGTTTTGACATACTGAATAATTATAGTGTTGTGGCAGTGATGTTGGGCAGCTACCTTTTAAAAAATGCAGTTAGCTAAAGCAATAATACGTATTGTGACAAAAAGTAGCTTAACTACACTGAAGCTACTTATACAACTTAAGTGAGCTCTAATTATAAATAATAAAAGAACACTTCTTAAATGCTCTTCCAACCACTCTTCTTAATACTATACTGGTTGGAAAAAATCCTTTTCTTTCCTTGTCTTTTGTCTTATTTCTCTGAATTTCCCTTTATTGTATACATTGTGAATTATTATTAGTGCTATTATTAATTTTTTATTAATATAACAACAACAACAACAACAACAACAATAATAAACAAGAATGAACACAACTTTTTTTTAAACTGTCTTATTTTCATTATTAGCATTTGAATGTAGAATTTTCAGGATTGGGGATAAAGCAGTGTTATTGATTGATTGATTTATTTATTTCACAATCTTAGTGGAAAAGAATTATAGAGTACGGCCAAATATAACAACAACAAAAGAAATCTAAATAATATAAAATAATCAAAAGAATCTGCCTGAATAACAATTTGTTCATTAAAACAAATAAAAACGCAAGCTTAGTCTTGCTCGTAGTCACTACCTTCATTAGACATATACTATATATGTACTGCATGTTAGAAAAATATATTATGATGTAATATGATGTGACATGATGTAAGGTTCTTAACTGAAACAAAAAGTAGTGACGCTATGACGTTATTAGTGCAAAAAAGTTGTTGTTAAACTAACTAACAGCTTTACTGGCTACACTGTGATTATAGGTAGCTCGGCTAAACAATGATAAATTAGAATTTTTTAGGATTAGACATCTTAAGGATATTACTTATTTTTGGATTTATTTTCCAAATATTGTTTAAAGGAATACAGCATACACTGGAAAATAAAACAATCAACCTTAATCTGGACTGAAAGGCGGTTATTTTCTGCTTCCTTGTTGCGTAGTTGGCCCTGCAGATGAGCTCGAGTCGATTCTAGGGACTTGGAGAGTTCGCTCGTGGTCTTCACATGATCCTGTCGTGGTGAGTTAAACATGCGGTTATGTGTTGAAACACAGCACATTATAAGCTACACTGTAGTCTAATGGTAAACGTATAGATGTGGATTTGCTCAGAGTACCTTCTCGTTCTCTAAAAGGCAGGCAAGGTCAGCGACTTCTTTCTCTTTATCCTGAAGCTTCATCTGAAGATGCTACAGAGGAGAGACATTCTCAGTTTTATACTCTCAGCATCCGCATGCTACATTCTGATTAATAATGCATTATTATTATTATTAAGATTATTATTATTCCACGTAGAAAACCGACCGAGTTTTCTGCCTCGACTTCAGTGATCCTCTTCAGGAGAGAGTCTTTCTGCTCCAGCAGTTGAAGTGAGTCCATCTGTCATGAAAAAAACTGAAATTAGCTTCAACAGGCTCCACAGTACCAGCTCATCTCTGCTCCCTCTGCTGAAAGCAAGACGGCACCTCACGCTCATGCTGCTCCCTCAGGAGGCGGCGCAGTGTTCGGTTCGTTCTCTCAAACGTGTCCAACTTCTGCAAGAGGAGATCCTTCTGCCGGGCCAGCAACAAAGAGTCAGAGCCCGTCATCCTCTTCTCCTGAGGGAGAAAACAATTATATACACCAAACAGTGTTCTTTAATATCCGGCTAGGGATCTGTTGTCTAAGTAATAATGAAAAATGAAAAGCAAAAAGGCTGTCCATATTCTATAACAGTGAGTAGATGCTGACACACGCACAGTCCTGGACATACGGCCAACAGCGTCTCGGAGAGCCAGGACCTGCTTGGCAGCTGCAGTGCTGTCGAGTTCTGCCTCCAGCAGCTTCTTGAGCAGAACATCCTTCTCTTGCTGCAGGTTTTCTCTCTCCAACCTGACCAAGAGTACACAGAGACAAGCAGGGGAAATATCTTAACCCATTTTTATTAATCATTTAACACTGAACCAGTCCAACAGTTGCTACATATAGTGGTGGCTATTTGTTAATGCCCCTGTATTAAATAGCACACACGGTCATAGGGTCCTTATTTACAGGTTCCTGTGAAATCCACAAGGCCCTAAGGTGTTTAATTGCTTACTTTGTATATCAAAATGGTTCTCTCAGGAACAGCAGGGATATACAGTGCTGTGAAAAAGTATTTGATTTCTCCTGTTTTTGTGTATAATGCATACTAAATTGTTTCAGAAATTAAAACAAAATCTAAGATATAACAAAGGCAACCTGAATCAATACAAAATACAGTTTTGTCACAACGTATTTGCCCCCATAGTTACTAATTCCCCAAATCTATGAAACTGCATTAATAACAGGGTTCAGCTGGATTAGACACAACCACGCCTGATTACTGCAAACCCTGTTCAATCAAATCAACACTTAAATAGAGCTTTTTCAACAGCATGTAGTTGGTTAAAAGATCTTACTCAGTAACACACTGTGCCAAATCTAAAAGAAATTCCAGAATTGATGCAGAAGAAGGTGACTGAAATACATCAGTTTGGGAAGGGTTACAAAGCTATTTCAAAGGCTCTGGGACTCCAAAGAACCACAGTAAGAGCCATTATCTCCAAATGGAAAAACTCCAAAATTCCTCCAAGAGCACAGCAACTACTCATCCAGCAAGTCACAAAAGAACCAAGGACAACATCAAAGGTAATACAGGCCTCTCTTGTATCAATAAAGGTCACTGTTCATGACTCCACTATTAGAAAGACACTGGGCAAAAATGGCATCCAAGGAAGAGTGGCGAGGTGAAAACCCCTGCTAACCCAGAAGAACATTAAAGCTCGTCTGAATTTTGCCAAAACACATCTTGATGATCCTCAAACCTTTTGGGAGAATGTTCTGTGGACTGATGAGTGGAAAGTGGAACTGTTTGGAAGACAGGGGTCCCGTTACATCTGGTATAAACCAAACACAGAATTCCACAAAAAGATCATCATACCTACGGTCAAGCATGGTGGTGGAAGTGTGATGGTGTGGGGATGCTTTACTGCTTCAGGGCCTGGGCAACTTGCAATAATTGAGGGAAACATGAATTCTGCTCTCTACCAGAAAATCAAGCACAACTGGATTATGCGGCAAGACAATGATCCAAAGCATAGGAGTAAATCCTAGTCCTAGAAGTAATTGAAAGACTGATATCCAGTTATCGGAAGCGTTTGGTTGCAGTTATTGCTGCTAAAGGTGGCATAAACAGATTTTAAGTCCATGGGGGCAATTAGTTTTCACATTGGTGATAGTTGTTGGATAACTTTTTTTTCCTTCAATACAATAAATAAATAAATAAAAACTGTACTGTGTGTTAACTCAGGTTGCTTTTGTTTTATGCTGTATTTTGTTTGAAGATCTAAAACTATTTAGTATGAGATATACACAAAAACAGAAGAAAGCAATACTAATTGAATGCAAATACTTTTTCACAGCACTGCATCAGTTATAATAAACATGATCAGCCACAATCAAAGTTGTTATAGCTATGATTTAGCTGTTATAGGGTTGCCTTATAGGGTGGTTATGTATAAATATTTAAAATAAATAAATTGATATATTGTATTTATAAATATATAAATAACATTATTTTAACAGAACAATTTCCCTTCTGATTTCTTGTGGGAGTTGCAATAAAAATGAATTTATAATAGTTCTTAAATAGCAACAAAAAATAAGTGAAAATTAGTAAATGTTTAAAATCTGCAAGGTGTAAATGGCTTGGGTGTGTGTAATATTCAAGTATAAAAAGCTCTCATGATAATGTTACATTTAATGTGCCTAATATTTAACGGGTTTAAGGAAGCCATTTGAGACATAGCTTCTGAGTAGTCTCAAACCTGCCGTAGTTGTTTTCCTCCAGTATTTTCTCCATGGACTCCCGGAGGAGTGTGTTCTCTCGCTCTGTGATTTCTAGCTCCTTGGCGACCTCGGCTAGCTCCTCCTCCTGCTCGGCGATGACACGCTGCGAAACGCTTAGCCTCTCAGACTGACGCTCTAGCTGCTGTGCCTTCTTACGCAGCTCCACCTGCAAAATACGTTTTTAGCAATCAGACTCTGTTATCTGTAACACAGCTAGAAGAAATGTAGACCTGTTGAGTCTAGGCAGCTATGCCTCACTCATTATACCCATCATATACAACATGGTTTCTTTTTCTGATCTTAGATGATAAACATGCTGCTCATGTTTTATGTAATGTTTTTGTGTGCTGTAATGGGGTCAGAATCAAATGAATCCAACAAAACAAAGCGAGTTGTACTTAAACAAAGATGGTGCTGTTTCAGTTAACTTTTTTCACTTTCATTTTGATTTAAAAAGCACATTCAGGCTGGAAATAATGTCAGCCCTGATTCTGGTTTTTTGATCTTATACTATTTGTATTATTATAATAATAATAATATTGCATGATGTGTAAATGTGGATGAAACGCTACAGAAAAACAAGAGTGATGTTTTGAAGTGATGAGGTGATTGGTACTAATGAATTGTGCACAATATGACATGAACTAGCCAAGTTAAAAACGGTTGGCTTTGACAAAAGCCGAACAATTACATAATCATCTGTGGGCATTTCCACAATTGTACAGTGTTAAAATTATTAAAAGTTTTATATTAAAATTTAAAATATCTGCAAAATTTTTATACGTTTTGATGTCTGGTTTTGAACAGCTTTTCAGTTTGCTGCAATTGCCAATAGAGTGGTTTGATTGTCCTCTGTAAATGATTTCACTGTCCCAAGTTCACCTTCATGGCAATCATGTACTCAAATTGTTCAAGATATCATGGTTCCTCAGTTCCAGGCAAGCAGGTTTTTGGTTCTTGAACCAATCTGATATTGCAGTGGCAAAGTGGTGTGGTTCTCTATGTTCTCTAGCACTCACTTCATTCTTCAGTGAGCTGACCTCGGTCATCAGGCTATCGATCTTCCTCTCGTACTGGTTGATGCGGCCGTGCAGAGCTTCCTCCTCATCAGTGGAGAGGTCTTCCAGACGGAGAGCGGAGCGCGAAGGTTCTGGCTCAGGTAGGGGGGTGATCTCCAAGCGATGGCTCGGACCCTAAATGACAAATGATAATTTAGGAGAAATAAAAATGAATACCATTTTATTGTTCTATTCCTCTTCACACAGAAGACAGAAACCCAGTTTCTTGCTAGATAATTAATTAAACGGTATGCCAGATCCACTACTCACAACTCCCTTGTATTTTGTGCTACTTAGTATCTTTCTCATTCCAGACTTTTTTCTCCCCATCTTTATTATGTAAAAAAAAACATTACAACTTTAATTTCAAAGTGGAACTGTATTATTAATCTCGTCATCTTTTTTCTAAATGATACCAAACTGCACTGAGGAGAAATGTGATTCCTTATGTCTGTCGCAATAACTTTACAGCACTTGGAGATCTTTTTAAAGTTATAAACAGTTCTGGGAGTCAGAGACTTCCGATGGATGTTCAATGTATTGCAAAGTTAAAACAATAAAACTCCACATCAACAGCGCCTTAGCCACCAACGAGTCTAGTCTTTCTTGTTACTAATTCGAATGCCTGAAATATAAGGGGTGGAATGATACACCATTTGATCCGATTCACAATACTGGCTTCACTATGTAATTCAATTCGATTCTCAGAACATTGCAAAGAAAATTTGAATGAAGAAAAATTATAACTGAAAAAAATTCCTTTTTTATTTCTGAATCATAAACAATGCAAAACAATATGCTTTTTTTGTTTGCTTAAAATGAAATAAATAAAAACATTTCTATGAACAGAAGTTTAATACTGTAAACAAAAGGTAATACAGGTTCACTATATATTAAAAATAAATAAATATCTTTATAAATTCTCCCAAAAATGAGACTGATTAGACAAAGTCTCCGACATGGGGAAAATGCATTATGAGCTCCGTAGTAAAGCCTGAGGTGTCATTTTAACTGGAAATAAAGCTCCAAAACCGGCTGAAATGCCATTGTACCGCAGCCTCTTTCTCTGGCACTGTAGACAGCAGCAGTTTGGAGCTGATGTCTTTTGAATGCTCACTAAAAGCTCTTTTTTTAAGTTATAATGTGGTTGTGATTATAGGTTACATGATTATAACCTATAATATGCATATATAACACGTTTATAATACACAAGGTGATTAAAGCCTATAAGGAGTATCGGTCGTTCTGATCCGGAGCTTTTGTTCACTTCACAAGCACAGAGGATTCCTGGTAAAGGCGCAGGCCCTCCACAAAAGATTGCAATCATGGGACCAGTATGATCTCTATATATTTTAACTTAATGGGTTCTGCAGATTGGGACCTCTGGTGTTCAGTCAGTGCAATTGCATTAGATGCATAGACTGCTGATATACACTGTGTGAATCGCACATTCCCACAATGCACATTGTCACATTTTTGCATCACGGTGCATCGTTATACCCCTTCAAACAGGACGGACATTTGACCTTGCTGTGACCTTGATCCAATCTGGATCAATTCCAAAATAAAAATAAAAAACAATGACAATTCCATATAAATCCGACAAACATTCAGCCACTTCTTCTTGAGGTATTCTTGAGCTGGATAGACAACATGAAAATATAACCCCACCTAGTGTCGGAGGCATAAAAACAAAGTTCAAACACCAAAACATGTATTGGCTGATTGACTACATTTGCAGGAGATTTGATTATTTGCCAAACTGTTTCTTTAATAACTCATACATAATAAACATCCGTCTAACCTCCCACTTGTACGATGTATCTCGTGTTGAAGCTTTGCCCGGAGGAATCCATGGGACTCTTGTCTTAACTTTAGCAGTAGGACGTAAGCAGCCTTTCGCCTTAACCTGCAACAACAAGAGCAAATGACTGTCTGTATGTGACTTAACACTGAATACTGGTGCTGGTTTTCATTTGAAAATTTCTACAAAAAAGGAGAGAACTGACCTGTGCTGGCTTTATAGGGCTGTTCTTCATGCCCTTCTTTACATGCACATGTACAGGTGTGCTTTCATTCACATGTACGTGCAGTGGCGGTGAAGATGAGCTGGTTCTCATCGCTTTTTTCTGCAAGAAACAACAAAAGTACATTCTTCTGGTACAGTCATAGAGAATCACTGCATATTACACACATCCTCATGCAAAACAAATGTATGACCATAGATTACCATCCAGCACATACATTAGCAATTCTTTCAAGTGTTTCTTTCTATTTTTTGGTGTTGGTTAATCATTTATTGGTTGTAATGAAAAAGAAAATGCACACCAATATGATTTGTATATACAGTATTTAACATATATTCGGTATTATTACTTATATGAGAAAATATATTGACTATATAATGACAGAATATATGGGTATTTTGCACATATGTTTATGTATAATTTAAATTTGATCTGGCAAATATATTAACATTCATTGCTAAATATATTACAACAAATCAGACTTTATTTTCCACTGCACGAGGGAAGAAGCATGCGATCACATGACGCACATCACCATGTAACAACCGTACAACTTCCTGCAAGAGAACCCTACAATTAAGGCAAAATAAAAATGAAATAGAGTTCATTTAAATACAGCGAAACGGAGTCATACTGTTCATTATAAATAATTCATATCAGAACATTTCTTTAATCAGATTAAATCATACTTTATTGAATAAGAATATATATTTTCAAATTACATTCTATAACATAATTATAATATTTTATTCTAAATACTAATATGACAATATCATATACATTATAATCATACTTTTAATAAAATACTATAAACGATAAAATATAAGTTGTAAAAATTATAGATAATATAAATAACAGATAATCTTATTAAATAAAACAAGATTTAATCTCGTAGTCATTTTTATTACAAATAACATACATTAAAATACATAATAATCATAATTAATAAAATACTGTAGAACATAATCTGAAAAATAATCATATTAAATAAAATTTGATTTAATCTCATGTGTAGTGTAGCTATGATAATGATTTATTTATAAATAACACTACGGATCGATTTCATTTTGTTTAAATTATAAACATCATTACAGTGTATTATAATGTGTGTGATATTTCAAGAATATATTAATATCACAATATCATATACATTCAAATACACTGTAATATGTAGAATAAAATATTGTAATTATATTATAGAATATAAATTTGGAAATATAGACAATGTTATAAGATTACATATGGTAATACATTTTATTTGAATTATTTCTAAATACAATGATGCATTATTTCATTTTAAGCACTTTTGTCCTCCATACCTATGGACTTGTTTCCTCTGTCTGTGGACACTGGGCCACAAATCAAACTAATACATTTACGAAAGACATGATTGTAAAAATATATTTTTTACCTGAAATGTCACTGATACATGGAGCTACATGAAGACCCAGTCCTATTAATACGCTTGAGAGTTCAGTATGCTGTATGTACCTCGCTTTATTCATCACTACAACATCCACTAGTGGCGAAGCAGTTAGCTAATGTAAACAGTCACTTGACTCGTACTTGAAAATAATTCACACATAATTGCTTCGTGAGGGAGTAACTAAAACTATAAACAAAACAACAAAATAACTTTCTTACCATCCGAAAAAGGCAAACATTCAAAATCCCCCAAAATATCCTATAAGAATAATCTGTGTTTTAGCTAACAAGCTAATTGTTCTTCTTATCACCAGAAGCTCCTTTCCCTTCCGGTAGACACGAGTTCTCTTTCACTTGATTGGTTGATTCAAAAGCGTACCGCGCTCTGATTGGTGGAAAATATTAGAATTGCGTCACGTTCTATTTTACGTTGCCGGTAGTAACTGTAGCCGTAGAAACCAAGCCTAACACTGGACCCAAGCCGCAGGTTGACAAGGACACTAAAGCGGCGTGTTAGGGCTTATCTCCAAAACCATTAGTGTCTCTTTGTCCACATTTAACACACCAAACAGCATAATACATTACAAACGGTTGCCATTGCGTTTAGTTTATGAACCATGTTTATGTCCCTACACTTTCTGTTTCTTGAAAGTAGACTGTATAGCCAAAAGTATGTGGACACATGACCATCACACCCATATGTAGGTCTTCCCCAAACAGTTGCCACAAATGTGGAAGCACACACTTGTCTCGAATGTCTTTGTATGCTGTAACATTATGATTTCACTTCACTGAATCTAAGAGGTCCAAACAATGCTCCACGAACAAAGTGAGATCCATAAAAACATGCTGCCAGGCCTCCTCGCCTGACATCAGTGCCTGAAGTCACTAATGCTCTTGTGGCTGAATGAGCAAATCCCAACAGCCATGTTCCAAAATCCAGTGGAAAGCTTTCCCAGAAGAGTGGAGGTTATTATAACCTAACCTAAAGGGGGACTAAATCTGGAATGGGATGTTCAACAAGCATATATGGGTGTGATTGGTCAGGTGTTCACATGTGATGAGTTATCCGTTCAGTCGAAGCCGACTTTTGGTCACTTTACTGATCACCGTTTTCCACGCTTTCCTATCTTGGGCCGCTTTATTCAGTTCTTTCATGTGCATATTCATGTCGAATATTAAACTATTAAACTAGTATTAAACTATTAAAAAGGTGTTCACATACTTTTGGCCATATAGTGTACATCTGTAGGTTAACAAAAACGACAACAAGAAACAAACAAACAAACACCCGTCCATCCATCCATTTTCGATACCTGGAGCCTATCCCAGGGAGCATGGGGCACAAGGTGGGTTACATCCTGGATGGGGTGCCAATCCATCACAGGGCACAATCACACACACATTCACACACCCATTCATACACTACGGACACTTTGGAAATGTCAGTCAGCCTACCATGCTTGTCTGTGGACTGGGGGAGGAAAGCGGAATACCCGGAGGAAACTCCTGCAGCACGGGGAGAACACACAAACTGCACACACACAGTGCTGTGGCAGGAAGCGAACCCCCAACCCTGGAGGTGTGAGGCGGACGTGGTGACGAAAAACAAACCCAAAAAAAAAAAAACCCAAAAAACAAAACAAAACAAGTGTTAATATCAATAATATCTTTTTTCCAACTTTTTAACCAACAGCAAATCCTTTAAGTGCTTACTTCCCAAAGATAAAAGTTCATCCACATTGATGATGAATAGTTTTTTTTATTTTATTTTATGATGAAACATTATTTTTGGCTCGTAGTTGCCGTCTTTAATTAATCATTCTTGCAGCAGTGTTTCTAAGGATAGACTCCGGATCCATGACGATCCACAACAAGATAAAGAGCTTACTGAAGATGAAATTAATAAATGACTCAATGAACCTGATAATGAATCTCCACCACTTTCCACTGCACTATTTCCAGTTTTGCTTATTCTTTCTCTTTGCATTTTTGACATCTTAATGGCAAGCCCTTTTGTCTTGATTTGTGTATATTAAAGAAACACATAAGATAGGGCCCTCTCCTTCCATGAAAAGGGTTTACTAAGTTGTAATTAGTATTAATGGTCCTCCAAAGGGGTGAGGTCTGGGGCATGGGAAACAAACGAAAGAAAAAAAACACTGGATGTGAAAAAAAGTTAATTTAGACTGTATGTCGTGAAACATAGAATACTTGCATCTGTAATTGCAGCCAGAGTATTGACCTAGGGGGTTGAATACCTTTTCATCCAACAATCTTTGTGTCATCAGTTCTGTAACTGCTTCATCCAAGGTCGAGGTGGATCTGGAGTCTATCCTGGGAACACTGGCGCAAGGTGAGAATACACCCCGGATGAGGTGCCAGTCCATAGTAGTACACCGTGCATACATAATGTACATACACACACTCATGTACATATATTTAAGGCCTGTGTGTTACAAGAAAAAAAACAAAACACTTTTGCAGCTTCAAATGTTAGACATATTGTGTAACTCAAATGGTAAAAATCTATTTCAGACCATTTCAGTTCCAGGCTGGAACACTGCAAAATTTTGCAAGACACTGTATGATTAAGCCAAATCTCCTTATTCAGCACTTTTACTTGGTTTCCATAAATACAGTAAGTAAGAATATTAATAGCCACAGACCTTCCTATGGACACAATCCACTGCACGATGGAAGCAGCAGGGAGGGTCTGTTCTAAAATGAGACCCGATTCACATCAGACTTACAGGCACCAACATTTCCCAAATTCTTTTTCTTGTTTTTAAAGCGATCAGATCTTCAGTTCTTTCCTTTTTAGCCTTCCTGAAAAAAAAAAAAACAACAACAACAAAAAAAACACTACCAGAAAATATAACCATATAGGTCATGGAACAACTGAATTAAAGTTGGTTTGACGTTCGATATTCACGGACATGGGAAATTAAGGGACCGTCTCTAAAGTTACATACGACACTGATATAACTTCAAATTATGGCTATTTTGTGTATGACCCCATTCGGTAGTGAAATTCATATCTAATTTACATATGATTTCATATGATTTCAAAAATCTAAAAGTTATGCATCATACCTGACACCTAGATGAACACTTTACAGTTGGGATCATGACTGTATATCATTCCCTTCAAATGCTATTGAGCTTTAAATAATGGTATATTTTGTGTATGGGCCCATTCTGTAGTGAAATTCATGTCTAATTTTAATGGGATTTAATAGCTCATTTTAATAAATATGAAAAATCTAAACGATGTGCATCATACCGGACACCTAGATGAACACTTTACACTTGGTTTTGTGACTGTAAGTTATTCCCTTCAAATGCTATTGAGCTTTAAATAATGGTATATTTTGTGTATGAGTCCATTCTGTAGTGAAATACACGTCTAATTTACATATGATTTAATAGCTTATTTTGACAAATATGAAAAATCTAAGAGGTGTGCATTATAGCTGACACCTATATGAACACTATACAGTTGGTTATATGACTGTAAGTCATTCCTTCAAATGCTATTGAAGTTAGAAACGTGTTTAACAATGTCGTATGTAACTTTAGAGACGGTCCCTTAATTTCCGCACATCCGCGAATATCGAACGTCCAACGCCAAACCAACTTTATTCCAGTCATGGAACATCTTCTTTTTGATGCTTTTATGCATTTTTTTGGCATTCTCTCTTTATTTGCATCTTATCTCTGTGTGAGTCTTTCATTCCATTCTGACATATGGTCACACAGCAAGAGAGAGAGAGAGAGAGAGAGAGAGAGAGAACGCAGAAAGAGAATGATGCACATACGCACAGTCTTCACAAAAAAACACAACAAACAGGGTGAGGTGAGCTCCTGATGATCATCTCCCTTCATCTTCTTTGTACCTGGTTGCACTTTAAAATAAGAATCTCAGTAATGGCCTGTACCTGCACCTCAATGAGCACCCAGTACTCCTCACTAAGGTTAAAGAAGGTGTCGGAATAAAAAGTCGCACTGAGCAAAGAAGCCGAAGCAAAGGAGCAGCACATTTATCACTCAGGTATTCACTTATTTCACTTCAGTAGGCAACAGTAAAGTGAAAGGGTTTACAATGTAAAATTTGTCATTCAGTGTCTGAATTTCTCTTCCATGTTTTATTTTATTTTTTTTCCAGATGAATTTAAATGGAAAAATAATAGTGATTCTTAAGAATATGGAAATGCAGCAGATTTTAAACTGAAACACTGCATTATTGAATTTTTACCTGTGGGTTTCTAGATATTTTTTTTCTTTTTTTTCTTTTTCTTTTCCAGAAGTCAGTATCAAGAGTCCACATATAAAAATAGCAATCATATAGCTGATTATTAGCACACTTTTACAGTCTGTTAGATGTTAATTCAGATGAATTATTGATGTAACTGTTGATGATTGACATAATTCACAATTTTGTACCATTCAGTGCCCCCTGCACTACATTACCCAGCATGCACTGAACAAATATGTCACATTTCCATTGGGGATTCCCACTCCAGTCAATCAATGCATTAATGAATAGGTTAGTGATGACCTCAGTGCTATTTGCTAGCTTTACTGCTAGTATTTATGATAACTAATCCAGTACAGCAGTTATTGACGCCTTCATGTGGAGACCTGTTACCGCATAGCGCTATTGAATTCTGGATTCTGATTGGTTGCTATTGCTTTTATAGTAACTGCTGATTCACAGGCAGCTGTATGGAGGATGCTGCACATAAATGAATTTAAAAATGTGACGTTATTTAACAAAGAAAAATCTATAATCACTGATATGGTGAACTTTTCTGTAAGGAGACTCTTTTTAAAACATTTATGGAAGGAGTCTGTATTGTTAGCACTTTGTCACAGTCAGAGGTAAAGCTGTAACTTTAAATGGTGCCATAAACCCTGCTGTCCACCTCTAAGTCCACACTTTGGTGGTGTCATCTCACTGTGGACTAATGGTACGCGAATTATCAAAGGTGCACGGGTGTGAATGTGAGTATTTGGGACAATCCTTGATACTTCAACAATATCTCTTTTTTTTTTTTTTTTTTACATGATTTCTTGGCTCTTAAATGATGTTCAGGTTTGAAAGTAACATGGCTGAAGTTTTAACATATAATAAACAAATACACAGAGTGTAGTTAACTAGCATCCATGCTAATGGCACAAGGACCTTAAGGACATTCTAAAATATATTCCTTAGTTAATAATTTAATGTCAATCTATAATTTGGGTAACATGATTACACTTTCAAAGTGACCTCATTGATCAATATCACGATATCTTTGAAAATAAAAATAAAAAAAAGAACAAGAATATGCGTTTCTTCTTCTTTTTGCACTTCCCACTGAGTGTTCCAAATATTTCATAGAGGTCAATGTGTTCTGATAAAAGGGGAGTAAAACTAAAGTGTACATTTTTCATAACCTAAAATGGACAAGACTTGGAAAGGAATGTTTGAAGCATCAGATGTTAACTGAATTCACACATTAACGCAAAAAATAATCCGTTTTAATTATTGTATTTCAAGGTAAATTGTAGTTATAGGGGACTTGAAACTTTAGTATGCTGAAGACTTTGTAGGTTTTTATTAATGCTTTAAGATATTTATCTAAAACATGCAAACAGTTGTTGTGAAGGACATTTTACATGCGTTTAAAATGTCTTTTACCTTCACTTTACATACCTATTTGCAAATTTAATGAATGTTTTGTGTGTTTGTACGTGAACAGTAGAAGATGCGGGGACAGAAACCGAACGTGGAAGAGTTGCTGAGGCAGTCTCAGACAGAGCTGCTGTGGATCCGAAGGCAGCTGTCAATCATTGCAGCTCGGAATGCCAGTCATACCCGGGCCAGAGCGAAGGTCAGTCTGTGCAAGCCACACTTTGTCCTATTGTTTAACCTCTCAAATATACAACATATTAAAAAGTCTAGAGACCCCTGTTAAAATTGCAAGTTTTTGTGATGGAGAAAAGTGAAACAGAACTTTTTCCACCCTCAATGTAAAATTACAAAGTATAAATATTAAGTGAAAAACAATCTGAAACATTTTGGGAAGTGCAAGTGACCTGAAGGGCTGTGCACAAGAGATGTCCTCACAATTTGATAGATCTAGAATGCTTTTGGAAGAAAGAGTGGGAAAATATTGGCAAGTCAAGATGTGCCAAGATGTGCCAACTTTTACCCAAAATACTGTGTGGTTTAATAAAATCAATAGGTGCTTCAACAAATGATTAATCTAGGGGTGTGCACGCTTATCCTATTTAACCTATGTATGTTAACTAGGATATTGTAAGTCCCCCCCCCCCATAAATGTTTCTGATTGTTATTTACTTAATTCTTACACATTGTAATTTCATATCAAGGGTGGAAAAAGTTCGGACATAATTTATCGTAGTTTCCTTTTTTTTTTTACTTCACAAAAACTTGCCATTTTAACAGTGTCACGTACCGAGGTTGAGGCAGAAGCAATTGCAGATAACAAAACAGTTTATTAAACAAACATACAACAAAACAAAGACATGAAGACAACTTGGCATAACACCGTGGCATGAAACAAAACACCGTGACATAGAAGACAGACATCTAAGACAACGAAAGACAGAGAAACAATGCAGACAATGACTATATATACAAAAGAGCTCATTAACAGAACGTGAATCAGGTGCAGGTGGTCATGTGACATGTAGTGCAGTGCAGTGGCTGATGGGAACTGGAGTCCAGAGTTTCCTGATACATGACAAACAAGGGTGTGTATACTTTTTATATTCACAGTAAAATGTCATACAGAATTCCCCTTCAACATATTTGGTTTCTAAAGTAATGGAAGCCAATAGCCTCCAGATTTGCAGTTTAGCATGGAGCGCTAAATGTGTGTGTAAATCATCCCACAGTGTTGTATACTCATTCGGCTTTGTGGAGTTGCTCAGCGTCTCACACTGACTTGCTGATGGGGTTTATGATGATGTATGACATGCTTTTATCTACAGTGTAAACATGCACAAAAGGACAGTCACTGAGAGAAACACACTAGTATCAGACTCAGGTAGGGGGCGTGACCTAAATTTGAGGGTGGAGCTGTATATTAGAAGTGATTCAGATTGTATTATAGTTCCGATTTGGTTTATATATTTATTTTTTAATACAGTCTTGTTGTATGAAAAAATTTCAGTAACATTTTCATTATGTGAAAATGTTACTAATATTGAATGTTAAAATGTTACTGATATTTGACATTTTTATGATTTAGTCATTTTAAACTAGAAGCTATAAGCTAAAAGGACGTTATGTACATTTCATTTTGGGCTGAATTATTCCTTTCAACTTATACAAAAATTGAAGTTTTGTGAAAGATGACATTTTCAACTTTACAATAAAACTGGTCACTCAATCAACTGATCATTTATTGGGAAAACACCGGAACATGAGCTCATGATTTTATCACTTGATGCATCAGAAGTGGAGCACAAGGTGGTGCCAGTGTGCTCAATAACAGAGACCGCCACCCACCAAAGCATGGTGATGAGAAAGAGTAATAATGCTGTCCAATGAAAGACCTTGTGCTCCAAGAGGTACAGCAGGTGTGGTTGCAGTGTGCCGTCCAATCACGACTCACCTCTGTGAATATTGTGTCAGGTCTCCACTGAGAATAAACATGGCAGTTTAAACTGATGTGTTTGCACTTCGTGTATGTGTGTGTGTGTGTGTGTGTGTGTGTGTTGGAGGTGGTGGTGGTGGGCTTGAGGGTGGGGGCTCTATCCTGGTTGCCAGGCAACAGAAAGAAGAAGACTATAGATGAGACGATCCCTGTAGAATCTGTTTCTTTTCACCATTAAAAAGACACTAATGGCCCAGTACCTGCTGCTGTGTCTCAGTAATCCCTCTTAATCTCACTCAGATCTCTGATGTAACGTGAGTTAAACACTAGCAGAGCTGACGTCAATGTCGGCCGTCCTCTCTTTTAAGTTGTCATTAACTTGGCAAAAAGCAGGCCGTGTGACATGACCTTGAAGGTCAGGAGATAAAGGCAGAGTAAATGAGAGGAAGGAGAAAATAGGAACAGGGTGAAAGAAGAGAAAGGACAAACGTTGAATATGGAAATTCTGTCATTTTGGTCCGGACTATTAGAGTGTGTGTTGAAAGCTTAAATTCCACTTGAACATGTCAAATGAACTCATTTAACATTTTAGTAAAATAATAAATTGTTTAATACGCTTTTAATGTGCAAAAGGAACATGTCTACACCTTTACCCTTATTAAAAATGACAGGATCTATGAATATACATGAATATACAAATTAGATTTTGAAATATGCCATTTTGTCCCCCTGTCACATATGCCATCACTAACATTAGCTAACACAGCTAGCTGACTAGCGCACTGCTAGTAAAGTAGCCCTCATTTGTCACAGGTGGATACGAGTGGTCAGTATCCGAGGATAGTAAAGATACAATAAACAGTAAAAAATCCCCACACAGTACATTTTAGATATAATCCCTTTAAAATCTAAAATGTTATCGTTTATCTAGCTTATCCAATTGCAGGAGAAAAAAGGAAACAAACCGTATATTAATCACTATCTAATTATCATAAGGCTGTCATTACAATGTACTGTGAAGTGTTAGATTCAACACTTTGTTGAAAAACCGACAGTGCTGCTTTTGACCATTTTCAGGTCACCTGAAAAACCTTCAGGTAGATTCCATAACAAATAAATAATTAGTTAACATTGTTTTTAATTTGAGCTAAAGTGAACATATAATGATAGATTTTATTTCAAAACACTTTCCATTTACCTTGACAGAAAGCATCAGTGAAACCAGGTTGTAAAATTCACTTTTCAAAGTGTAGTGTAGCTAAGCTTTTTTTTAATCAACTGACTAGCATTGGTAATCCCTACATTGTTTCATCATAAACCTGCAATGTAGATATTTTTAATCCATCATGTTTTTGATTTTGTGCTGATTTGCAAGTCAATCCAATGGAGCTGTTTCTTTTGGAATCAGTATTTAGTGAGAGGTGGGAGGGTGTGTGACTGGTGAGACAGTGATAGACAGGTGAGATGGTGAGAGACTGAGAGAGACTGGTGAGACGGTGTGACACTGTAGAAATGGTGAGAGACTGGCGAGACAGCGAAAGGCTGCTGAGCTTAAGGTCTTATTTTTACATTCTCCCTTCATTTTCTCAGGCTCAAAAGTAATTGGACAATTGACTGATAAGCAGTTTCCTGGCCAGGTGTACCCAGTTTCCTAGTTATTTCATGACAAATTAAGTATATAAAAGGTCTGAAGTTGATTCCAAACATTGAATTTGCATTTGGTAGCTGTTCATGGGACCTCTCAATATGCGATCCAAAGATAAGATAAGGAGGCCATCATTAGGCTGAAAAAACCCCAAAACAGACCCATCACAGAGATAGCAGATTAGACTTTGCTATAAAACATCTTTAAAAAATCATTTAAAAAAAGCCTGCCCAGTTCTGGAACAAGATTCTTTGGACAGATAAAACCAAGATTAACTTATAACAGAATGATGGAAAGAGAAAAGTATGGAGAAGGAAAGGAAGTGCTCATGATCCAAAGCATATCACATTGATTATCAAACATAGTGGAGGAAGTGTTATGGCTAGGGTATGTATGGTTGCCAGTGGAACTGGGTCACTGGTGTTTATTGATGATGTGAATGCTGATAGAAGTAGCAGGATGAATTCTGAAGTGTATAGAGCTATACTTTCTGCTCAGATTCAGTCAGCTGCTGCAGAACTGATAGGATGGCGCTTCACAGTCCAGCTGGACAATGAGCCAAAACAAACCCTGAAAGCAACCCAAGAGCTTCTTAAGGCAAAAATATGCAATGTGCTTAAATGGCCGAGCCAGTCAACTGACCTCAACGCAACTGAGCTGCTTTTCACTTAGTGAAGACAAAACTGAAGGCAGCTGCAGTAAAGGCTTAACAAAGCATCTCAAGGGAGGAAAATCAGCATTTGGTGATGTCCATAGGTTCCAGACTTCAGGCAGTCATTGACTATGAAGGACTTGCATCCAAGTATTAAAAATATGAAGGGACTCTGTAAAAAAAAAAGGCTTTAATTCCTAAACGGTTAATGCAATAGGTTTGTTAAACCCAATGAATTAAACATTGCTTATTTTTTATATTGTTTTATTTTTCTATTTTACACATGCTGTTTTGTAGTCATGTCTGCTACTGCTTCTGTAAATTGTTAATAGAGCAACTTTTGGCAAGAAAGCTCCCTCCAGGATGAATAAAGTGTAATCTTATCATATCTTATCTTATGGTCAGAGACTGGAGGGATGTTGTGAGACTGCCAAGATGGTGGAACACTCCACCCAATTGCTGATGTATTTGAAAACACAACCTATGTCTATTTGTGAAATGTCCAAATGTAATGAAAAACCTTGAACATGCCAGATTTTAGTCCACTCACAAAAGCCCTTCCTATGAATAAAGAAGGCCCAACAAACTTTAACCTAACATCGGCTCTCTTAACTATATTTTTATCCAGCTAGCTACCTGAGCTAACGTTGGCTAAAAAGTTAGCGCTTATGCTTAATTTTAATTAGCTAGTAAACCTAGACAACATTGGGTAGAAAGCTTCCTGTATACTGAGTGAAACAGAACTAGAAACAGAAAAGAAGGATTTAACAGAAGACCATTTACGAAATGTATGAACTTTTCATTAAATAACTATTTTTTTCTTCCATTTTTTGTATTCAGACTTGCTGATCTTTTTATCTTTGATTTTTGTAACATAGTTTAACTACCAGAAATGCTGCTCATGCCAGCACTATATACTGTTTCTACATCAGTTCTAATACAGTATGTGTGTGTGTGTGTGTGTGTGTGTGTGTGAAGGCGAGAATAAGGATGGCAGGAGATCTGTGAGTGCGAGCATGCGCATATCTTAGTGTGTGTGTGTGAGTGGCTGGAGAGAGTGAGAGAAAGCGTGAGTAATTCCATGCTTTGGCTCCCTGAGAGCCTGTAGATGCTCTCACAGCAGTGGTCTGAACACACACACACACACACACACACACACACACACACACACGCACACATACACACACACACAGATCGTAGACATGTCGTCATTGCCACGGTGCCGCAACGCCTGCAGCTGATGATGATGGTGTGAGAGGGTTGAAAAAGAAGAGGGGACGCTACAACCTTGGAGGTACCGTACAACACACACACACACACACACACACACACACACACACATAAGCTAACACACACATAGATACACACTGTTAAAATGTGGAGGCGGTGAGCATGTGCTCGAATGTGCATGAGGTGCTACCTAGCTGTTGCACTGCTAATATGTGTGTGTGTGTGTGTGTGTGTGTGTGTGTGAGTGTGTGTGTGTGTGTGTGTGTGTGTGAGAGAGAGAGAGAGAGAGAGAGAGAGAGAGATAGATGGAGATGCTGAACTGTTAACGATGATGCTCCTGCCCCTCCTTAGCCTCTGGCACACACACACTCGTTCACACTGGGGTGTGTATGTATGTGTGTGTTTGTGTGTGTGTGTGTGTGTGTGTGAGGGATTTAGCAGTGGGGGTGCAGTCATCATTAGACTTGAGGGTTAATTTTTCTCCAATGACTCGTTACCCGTGATCTAAAAATACTACAAAAAGGATAATCATAATTAAAATGGTAAAAACAGAGTTGCTCAAAAATGCCCAACAGTTATGGTAACAAGTAGCTGATTAGATTTCAAAACCTAATTTTCTATCCTTTTTTTCCCCTTGGTTTTTTTTTTGCCAGGGTGTACATTACACATTTCTCTCCTGCTCCCATCATTAGGAGACAGGACCAACCCTTCCACCTCCTCCATCCAAACAGACACCTATGATAACCGCTTCTGCTCGAGCTATCAGTTGAATTTGAACAGGCTCCATGTGTGCACAATATTTGTGACTGGTTTTAATTATTACCCGGGCTGTTTATAAAATATGTATAAAATATGTCCATATTAATAATGCATTAAAGCTGCATGGTGCTGCAGAGGGAAGTCTCACAGCTCCACGGTCCCTGGTTCAAGCCTGAGCTTGGGAGTTCTGCATGTTTGCCACGTATCCGTGTGGGTTTCCTCCAGACTTTCCGGTTTCCTCCACCTCCTAAAAACATGCTTAAAAAGATTGCCTACCCTGACCAGGATAAAGCGTTACTGTAGATGAATGAATAAAAAGCTTCATGCACAATACAGCAGCTCTGAAGAGGGATGATTGGGATGTTCTGTATAAAACAGTAGATCTTCTGTAGAAAGTACGAACATGCCCTGTAAACCAGGCACTCCAGGATTTTTCGATCGCAGAAATGAATGCAAAATCAAGCAAACTGGAATATTTGGAGGAGCTTGCAATTTTTCAAAATTACTGCAGATTTTCTACAGATTTGGGCCAAGACGCGTCATGTGACGTCATCACAACATGCATTCAGCCAAAACCCTCTTTGATTCATGTGTGTCGAACATGAGTATAGCTGAGAGGTCTCATTTAACAACAAACATCACTGTTAAAGACCATGCAAAACTATTTTTGGCATTTCAATTGTGCCAATTCAAGTAGTTTTTTGCAAAAACGCACAAAAAAACTCCACAAGTTGCATCGCAAATTTTGAAAAAAGCCACAGCAGAATCAAGCGTTTTCAGCCGCAACAATTACAGAAAAACTCAGTGAAATCCTGTTGAAATCCTATGGACTGGTAAACGAGAGACAGAGAGAGAGAGAGAGCGTGAGAGTACATGCAGGTAATATTTAGAACTAGTTGAATTCACACCTGTTGTATAGGTGTTATTATAAAGACTGGCATATTACACTGTGTGTGTGTGTGTGTGTGTGTGTGTGTGTAGGCGCATGTGTGTATTTGTGTGTGGACTGTAGCCATGTTTCACAGTTACTGCAGTCTGTTCTCATGATGGCTCACCACCAGAGCGACTGATGAGTCTGAACTCAGTCCATTTACAAATATTTGCCTGTAATTAAACGTATTTTCAGGAATATAAGACATGGTTTTTTTTCTCTCTAGCATCTGCTATGATTTATACACCAAAACAGCATATAGCCTATGTACCTTATATATATATATATATATATATATATATATATATATATATGTACCATATATATATATTACAGAGAGAGATGGACACATTTTCTATGTGAACTGTATGGGAGTGGAGCATACTGCAAAAGCCCTTGAGGAGCTGACTGCACTCATTGTGAATGCTTCACAATGAAGCGGCTCCGCTCTCAGCTCTTTCGCTTCTCAGCCAAAGCGAGATGGGTTTTGGAACCTCAGGACTCTGGATTCTGGGCCAGCCAACTGGCTCAGATCCTGGGGATCCTGTATGGATCTGGAGGGGGAGCCGGAGATGAGTGCTGCTCTATCTCTTGCTCTTTCCTCTGGATCCGACCCTCTGGTTCCGGGTTTTGGAGCTCACAAAGCGACTTCTCCTTCTGGTATGGAGAGTCAATCCCCCCTCTCTGACTCCGAGGAGCCAGAGGGGGGAGCCAGTGCATCATTTTATGGGAGTGGAGCATGCTGCAGCAGCCCTTGAGGGGGCTGACTGCACTAATTGTGAAAAAAAGCCATGAAGCGTCTCGGTTCTCTTGCTTCACAGCTGAAGGGCGATGGGTTTCGGGACCACAGGGCTTTGGGCCAGCCGCTGTCGAGGCAGTCAGCCAGCTGGGATCCTGTGGGTCCCGTATGGATCTGGAGGAAATGAGCGCTGCTCTATCTCTCGCTCTTTCCCCTGGCTCTGACTCGGCAGTACCAGGAGCCAGTCAGAAGGAGAGCGCGCACACTGCAGAAAACTCCAAGTTTTCCCGGAAATACACCATGAAGTATCACGCTTCTGGGGAAAACCGTGTTTATAACCCTGCGACATCAGATTATTCGGCCATCGTGGGGAATAAACAGTATGGTTATTTTGCTATGCTGAAAGCTGAGGAGGCACTTGCAAGCTACCTCCCTCCATCAATGGCAGCAAAATCAGGGGGGGCGGCTCGAGTGTCTTGCAGTGACCCTCAGACACAGACCTTTTTGGGACAGATCATATCCTCAGTACGATGGAGTGAGTATACTTATTCCCACAGCGTGAAGCTCACACAACGTTGAGTTCCCTTTGAACGGGAACGTTTGTTTTACGCATGTAACCCCGTTTCCTGAGAAGGGAATGAGACGTTACGTAGCTTTGTCACACTGGAATATGCTTATAATTCCGTCTTCGCTTCAGACAAAGAGAAGCTGATGGCGGGGTTTACAGGCGCGTTTTATGGTCATGCAATGACCTGAACGTGGCAAGCCATAAATTAGAGTCATTTTACACAGACTTCAAACTCCGATCACACGTGGAAGCATTCCCACAGCGTGAAGCTCACACAACGTCTTGCTCCATTCTCAGGGAACAGGGTTACATGAGTAACCCAGACATTATATTAAACGCTTTAGCTTAAAAACAATGGGTTACTCTTAAACAAACAATGTAATACTATCTCTAAATAATGTTTCGATGGATTTTTTTTGTGTGTTGTGAAATAATGATTTAGTTAATTGTGGCATAAACAGAATGAGTGCTGCAGCTAACAGCTATATATATTACTGATTAATCAGCCCATTATGAGTTTGATTTATTGAATTGGTGAATGAAATGGGCACGATTAGTCTGTCAATAATGAACATCAAATATGGAACATTGCTCTGCGATGGATTGGCACCCTGTCGAGGGTGTACCCCGCCTTGTGCCCGATGCTCCCTGGGATAGGCTCCAGGTTTCCCCGCGACCCTGAGAGGATAAGCGGTATAGAAGATGGATGGATGGATGGATGGATGGAAATATGTAACATTGTACATAATGGTTTGCTCAATATAGCCAAGGTCTCAGGCTACTGCTGGCTCAGGATGAGTGATATTGTGCATGCACTGTCCAGAAAGTGGCTATTGAACAGAAGACTATTTGCAGGTTGGTAATTTGTCCCTTTCACAGTAGAAGAAAAACATGGACGCCTCCATGAAAGTGTGGGTATGTCTCAACCAGCTCCCTAGTTCAGTAGATCATGAATCAGTATATCATGTATATGAGTTCGGGCACTGCTAAGGACCGTGGCTCACTACACATTGGGACACTGATAACTCAATTTTCCGCAACATGACTACGTATTCACATTGTAAAACGTCACCAAAAATAAAAAACATAAAAATATTTACGTTTTATATGTCATATAAATTTGTTAGCTTAATCTCACATATTTCTGTCCTAATATGTCCAGCAGGATCACAGGCAAGCCAGTGGATTAAAAAATTTCCAAAGAAATACTCTCTAGAATGTATATGCCCCGCCCCCAGGAAGCATGTAGGGGCATATAACAGTTTGTTAGCAGTAACATGATTTGTATATGTGTTTTTGGATATGTGTGCTCCCATGCATTGTTCCCTTTTCCAACCATCCCTTGGGTGAGGAAAAAATTGTAGGAATTTATTCATGTGGAATTTATGAAAAGTTGGCAGTTTTGTGACACGAAATCTGCAGAGGAACGTTTTTCCAACCAGGGGCTGTACAATGTAGGAATGTCATTACCTGTGATGAAGTGATGGAGAAAGCAATTTTGTCTTTGTACACTGCTAGAGCGTTTCCATTAGTAAGAGAATGTAATGCTGTCTATCATTGAGATGCATCAGATGCTTCCTGATGACGACCCTGTGGCTTTCTGTTAAAAATAACCCCGTCATATGTCGCAAATTTAATGCAGCAAAGAAATCAGTGCATTGATTGTTTTTCATCTAAAACTTAGGGGGTGGATTTAACCCTTAGGAGTGATGAATAGTTTTAAAAATCTTCTTAGTTGCTTTCTGGATTGAAATGTTATTTGTTAAATGTTTAATTATCTATGTGTTGGAGCAGCTAGCTTCACTGGCTCATTCTGGGGCTCCGTGCTGGTTGGTGTGATGATTTAGAGCTGTACAATTGCCAAGTGGAAAACCAAGAGGCTGCCAATCTTGTGAGTGATTGTAGCATGGTGTAGGAGTTTGCTGGGTTTATGTAGGGTACACACACATACACCAAGAAGTTGAAGAAATCTGTCTGATCTGTTGTCTCTTCAGTTGAAGGGTTCTGAGATTGGAAAATGGTTTAGTGTCAATATATTGCATTACTTTCCTGACATGGTGAAACGGCTTAAATTCCATCCCTTAAGCAACATTTGGTGCTTAGGAAGTCAACAGGACACCCTGTGGACTGAATTTTCAGCGCAATGCAGAATAGCAATACAAACTGAGTGTCTAGTTCAGCTGAAGGACAATCTCCAGCAGGGATGAGGATGAAGGGATCAGCTAGTAAGCTGGAGATCTGAGATCCAGCTACTTCTTATAGTCATAAAAACCCCCAGCATGCTGAGCTCCTTAGGACACTAGCTCTGCGTTAAAGTTCGGATGCTTTACAAAAATCAGTTCAGTCATAAAGGAAAGTATGGCACCATTCCAGAATATTCTCTGCTGATTTTTTTATGCTATCAATAAAGCTTAAAAAAGAAAATGAAACCTTTTACATGATCATTTCTACAGTAACTCATTCACAGTGCCTTGTATGGTAGACAATTTATATATACTGATTTAAAAAAATCTGTTTTTATTTAACATAGAAAAACGTTTAATTGTTGTGTTGAAGTTTTCTGTTTTACTTAACATTTATGGAAGGAGTCTCCAGTGTCAGTACTTTGTAACCGAGGTAAAGCTATAAATTTAAGTTTTCTGACACAGTAAAGTCTTCATGACAGAGGAGTTTACACTTTCTTTTATAAATCCTTTCTCCGTAACATCACAAGCTGCGGTTTATCTTATTATCCTTACCGTATTATCTTCATGAGAGAGAAAATCAAGGGGCTTTTAAGAAGCCAATTGCTTATAGCTGATAACAGGAAGCAATTTGTTTTCATGGATGTTCCACAGCGTTTAATGTAACTGGATACAAAGTATAATGTACTGCTTTTTAATTTATTAAAAAATTGCAATAGTTGTCAAATTGCTGTGGTATAAGAGACAGCAAACACTTCAGGACACTTCAAACACACCCGAGATTTCTTCCATAAATATTATATACTTGTTATATATTTACTTATTAGTGAATGTACAACTCATATTGTCAGTTAGTTACTTATTAGAAACTTAGTAGGCCACGTTTTCAAGCTCATGTTACCATCCACTTTGATTGATTATTTATTATGAACAACCCTTGTTTTTTTTTTGTTTTTTTTTTTAAAGCATCCCGTTAAATTTAAACTAATACACGATTATTTTATTCTGACTGGTTTTAGTGATAACTTGTAGACTACTATCCTCATTACTAGCCATTAACCCAGTAGCCTTTACTCCATTTAAACTAGAATTTATAGAAAATTTTTTGAATTTTTAGAAAACAAGCATTTTTTTCTTACAATCAGTCCCTCCATGATTTTGCGATCCCAGAAACGAATGCAAAATCAAGAAAACTCATGTTATGTTCAGAGGAGCTTGCAATTTTTCAAAATTAACGCAGATTTGGACCAAGACGCATCATGTGACATCATCACATTCAGCCTAAGCAGTCTTCGATTCAAACACGAGTACAGCTAAAAGGTCTCATTTACTTGGTTTCTCTTAAGGTTCTTTTCTTTGCTCCATGTGAGAGAGTTTCCCCTTCCACTTTCACCCTCATTTCAGACACTGATGATGTTTGTAATGCTGCTTCGAGTCTGTATATTTTATTGAAAGCTCTATTTTAAAATTCTGTTGTCTTGTTTTTTTTCCGTTCCCTGTGTTCCTTCTGAAGCTGAAAGCATGAGCGCTCTGTTACTGAAGTCCTCCTGGCAGCGTTTTTACAAAGCCAAATAATAGTCATGAATAAATGATCAGTAATGGACATGGGTGGAAAATTGAGTAGTTTTGTGAGTGCAGCTTTCCCAAAGCAGAGCTACAGCACGCCCACACTTTTATTTCTGGCAGCAGCACAGTGTCTCAGACACACAGAGTCGGTAAGCAGCAGTGAAAATGCTCAGACATCCCAACGACTTTTCCTGTGAACATTGATTTGTCTGATTGCTGCTGTTTGGTTTTATGAACAGCTCCCATCTGAGCCTCAGGCTCAGGAGTGGATCTGTGGCTCCTTCTTACAGGGGCATGCTCATTTAGCTCTTATTGATGGACTTCTGCTTGACAGCCCCTGTAACTATTCAGTGCATTGAATAATTCCAATAAACTTTGTTCGATCTTTTTCCTGAAGCTGAAACACGAGGTCCTGCCTCTCCACCTGTCCAACGTGAACCGATTCCGCCTTCTGGAGGAGACGAACCGAACCCTGAAGCTTGAGGTGGCCACACTGAGGCAGCAGAAGCAGCTCTACAAATCGCTAGTGAGTTTGAAGAACTTTACATTGCAATTCCTTTTGGTGCTTTTTTTTTTTTTGCAAATATAAAGAAATCTCCCCACCACACTCCATGTTTTGATCTTTTTCCTCCTCGTCAACCTTCCTGATTGTTAAGTCCTTCATTTTAACATCATGCATTCGTTTAATCAAACTCACACAACTGACAGATTAACGAGATGGGGCCCTTGAAAAGCCGGGTTCCTGAAATTCACAGTATACTGACCTTTTGAGGTTTCCTGAATTATGACATCTGATATTTTCTAGCATCAGGTTTTTGGGGACCCTCTCAATTTTAGGGGTCCATGCTCGTTCCTGCATCGTTTGTCCTGTAGCTACACCTCTGTATGTGTTAAAGGGGAATGTAAACCAAAATGACAGCGAAAAAGGAGGCTAAAGGCTTTTCCAGGGTCCCAAGTGACAAGTGGTGTGATGTTGGGAGCCACCGTTGCCCTGGCAACCGTCCCACTATCAGGGCAGGGCAGACGGGCGATGGGAAACCGACTGACCGCAGCGGTGCATGCGGTCACAAGCTTTAATAGCTGCAGGAAAAGTGATGTGACATTGTTATGTGGCAATGTCTCTGAATCTTCCTGCGTCCATGTCGTGAGTTCAGGTGTAGGAAAGGACCAAAGTTGCATTTATTTATTTATCCTATTTAATGACCTTTACGTGCATCTAACAAGGAGACATATGCCTTCATAAAGAGAAAAGAAATATATATATAAACATGCCCTCCATTAATATTGTCACCCTTGGTAAATACGAGCAAAGAAGGCTGTGAAAAATTGTCTTTATTGTTTAACCTTTTGATCTATTGCTAAAACAATTCACAAAAATACTCTGCTCTCCTGGAATTCAAACAATTGCAAACATAATACAGGCTTATTAAAAAAAAAGAAATCTTTGTTGAATATAGGTGTGCACCACCTATTATCACCCCTGTGAATTCATATGAGAAAAATATATTTGAAGTATACTCATTGCATTACATATACATTGATATTTTACATTTTTTTAGTACACCTGGGTACAGGACTAGAAACAGGAAATTGTTCAACCATGACTTCCTGTTTCACAGGGGTATAAATATGAGGTAACACATAGGCCAAATTCCCTTAGTCATTCATAACAGTGGGCAAGACCAAGGAATATAGCTGTGAGGTGCGGCAAAAGGTTGTTGAGCTTCACAAAATGGGAAGTGGTTATAAGAAAGTAGCACAAGCATTGAAAATGCCCATTTCCACTTTTGAACATGCACCATTTGATTGCATTTGACAGTGGAAACATAGGATTATGGTTGGGCAATAATTAAGAAGTTCCAGTCAACTGGAAATGTTATGAATCAACCTGAAATTGGACGTGTGTCTATATTAATGTTGTGTCCGAGTCCACCTTTGTCGAGTTTGAGTCGAGACCAAGTCCTTAACCAATTGAGTCCAAGTCCAAATGGGGCCGAGTTGGACTTAAGTCTGAGTCCTTAATGGCCAAGTCCGAGTCGAGTCCGGCCGAGTTCAGAAAGCAATTAAACTGAAAAAAGATTTGGAATTGAAATAGTAAACTCAACACTGAGCTGTTAAATTAATATTTTAACCTTCACAAACCAATGGCAACATAAATGTAACAAAAAATACCACTATTACATCTTGCACATTGCCATTTAATATTTTTGTCTCATGTCATCAGCACCTCAACTAGTTTCCTATCAAAAAATGGTTTCAAAGAAAAAAAAGGGATATAGAAAAAAAAGGGATATTGAAGTATATGTTGAACTTTTATTATATTACAAGTGTATGAAAATACAAATGAACCTGTTTTGTTATTGTATCACACTATATTGTCCTCCAGTTCGAGTTGACATTTCAATTATTTTATGCGTCTCCCCCACAGTTATATAGGCTGAGAGAGAGAGAGAGGACAGAGTAGAGTTAGATTTAGCAGCATGTCATAACAACAAGCTTCATGCTTTATTACTGCTTTTAATCCTTCTATGAATGAAAACAACTCATTTCTGAACACAGCTCTGTTCTTGTAACTTTTTTAATTTTAATTCCTAAAATAATAAGAAAAAAACCCTATCAGCAGGGTTTATGATATTTACTACGTTTAGAAGTACATTTCACATTTTATGTGAAATTCAGACATTCATTAATTTCTTGTTATCTTAATTGTATGCTGACACACACACACACACACACACACACACACACACACACACACACACACACAAACACACACATACGTCTGTATGTTTGTATCTGATTCCATCAATATGTTTCACAACAATAAGCCACCACCATATTTAACATACTTTTCCATATGGCTACCTCTCTGTGTGTACCAAAACCACCTCTGGTGTTTATTGCCAAAAAGCTCTATTTTGGTTTCATCTGACCATAGAACCCGATCCCATTTGAAGTTCCAGTAGTGTCTGGCAAACTGAAGACGCTTGAGTTTGTTTTTGGATGAGAGTAGAGGTTTTTTTCTTGAAACCCTTCCAAACAACTTGTGGTGATATAGGTGACTTCGGATTGTAGTTTTGGAGACTTTCTGACCTCAAGATACAACTAACTTCTGCAAGTCTCCAGCTGTGATCCTTGGAGATTTTTTGGCCACTCGAACCGTCCTCTTCACAGTGTATTGAGACAATATAGCCACATGTACAATTCCAGGTTGATTCATAACATTTCCAGTTGACTGGAATTTCTTAATTATTGCCCTGATGGTGTTAAGAAGGTACTAATGATTCCACTAATGTACCTGTACATGAGGTGTACATAATTGAAGTTCTGGAATCTGGAATAAAAATTGATTTTAATTGGGATTTTATATCACTGACCAACACACACAAAAAAAATCCATGAGTTTGAAATGACAGCTGTGAGTTTTTTGTGGTACATCTAAGGGTTCTTCAACTGTCCCACTTTGGGAACCTGTAACAGCTCTATGTAGAACCGTACAAGTGTTTCCCTATTAGAAATGGTTTTTCCACTTATGTCCATACTCAATTTGTATATCTGGATCCTGAAGTGTAGATCAGAGACATAAAATTCCACACCACACCTCATCTAAGGAGACATTGGCCAAACATTTTAAATTTTTTAAAAACTTTTGAGCATGCAGCATTTGATTGCATTTGACAGTGGAAACATATGATGATGGTTGGGGAAGTGTGTGTGGGTGGTAGGTGGGTACAGTGTACAAATCCTTTGTTTGAAATATGAGTGTGGAAAATGATGAGCATGCAAAACTTGGCTTACATCCAGACTTAATCAAACGCTGTTGTTCATAAGATGCAGTAACGAATCACTTTTGAATCACGTGTGATCTCTACATCATTTCGGCTGGTTGCCAGGCAACCTGCCATGACAGTGTGGAGAGAGTCACTCATTGCTGACGGATGACCTTGTGCCTCTTCCCACCCTTTCTGCCGTCACGGTGATACCACCACCGAACAAACAGTGGGGCGCGGTTGAAGCCTTGTTGGTGTAATTGGTTGGAGGATAATAACAGTCATGAATATAATGACAGTACCTGATAATTAATAGAGACTAATAATGGTGGCGAGAGAGGAGCAGTCTAGTTAATTAGCAAATCCAAACAAACGCTTGAGTTGAGGGCTTCAGGATTCTGCAGTGCGCAGGGCGTGAATGTGGACCTGGACGTGAAGGATGAGGGGCTGAAAGCATGATTCGAGCTCTGGGCTGCTCCTTCCTGATAGAATTAGACTCAGAATTAGACTCTGTGTTCTTCCAGCAGACCCAGATTGCTCCTATAACCTTATTATCCTCTCCATCGCATCGACTGGAGGAGACGTTTAATGCAGCTCTGTTCCAGCTCTTCGGCCATCTTGGCTCTGACCCCCTGCATCTCTGATCGATCCATTTCTTCATGAGTGAACTCAGAAACTGTGTTTGTTCACGGAAGGTTATATTATACTGACTCCCATCAGCAGTCATATTTAACATTAAAGTTAACAATACAACCTTTAACCACCTCTAATAACCTTTTTAATCAACATGGGTCATGTGTTGCAGGTCCCCAGGTTTTATTCCTTTTATACAACAGAAATTTGCCAACAATGAAAATTTTAAACAATTAATTAATATTAAAGAATGCATGACATATCATACCTATTATCCATATACAGTTACATTCCATGCAGTGCAATGTCTGCAAAGCAAATGAGTTCCTGTTATCACTTACATTATAGCAGCTGTAAACAGTCATTTCCTCACCAGCCTCTCTTTTTCTCTCTTGAATAAGATAAAAAAAAGCAAGTTCTCATGTTACTGAGAAACCACAATGCATAAACCTCTCTGCTCTGAAGACTTTCCCATGTTGGAAAAACTGAGGTTACAGCTTTACCTCTGAGAGTGTTGACACTGGAGACTCCTTCCATAAATTAACAACTCTTTACAGAAAACTTTACCAAATCAACAGTCACACACGTTTTTTCGTTATAGATTTTATATAGATAGTACTATACAAGTGTCTGCGAATGAGCTCGTACTACAGAAACGATAACATATTTAAATGACCGCATTAATATAAATCTGTGATTTGCAGCTTCTATACTGTCAGAGCTGCTGCCATAGAAAATTATACCACAGCGTGGTTGAAGAGAGAGAGAGAGAGAGAGAGAGAGAGAGAGATGGGGAGAGAGAGAGGGAGAGAGAGAGAGAGAGAGAGAGAGAGAGAGAGAGAGAAAGAGATGGGGAGAGAGAGAGGGAGAGAGAGAGAGAGAGAGAGAGAGAGAGGGAGATAGAGAGAGAGAGAGAGAGAGAGAGAGAAGGAGATGCTGGGATGCTGGTGAGGGAATGACCATAAATGATAACGGGAATTAACTTGTCTCCCGAACGTTCTACAACATTAAATCTAACTATAAAGCGTTAAAAAGTATGACATGCCATACATTAATAAATTAAACATTGGAAAAATAGGCAAATCATTGTGATATAAGCAGAATAACACACTTCAGATTGTGCTGTTATACAAAAATAATCCAGAATTCAGAATTTAACTACGCTGTGGTATAAAGGTTTGTTAATTGTTATTGCAGCCTTTGTTAGCCTTTGCAATTCTGACATAGCCAAAACTTGCAATAGACAAATGAGCACTCTGGAGATTCTAACCAATCAGAGGCGATTTAACAGTTCTCTGTGAGAGTGGGGATCATTTGTGGCATTGAAACGACAAAAAAAAGATACAAATGAATAACCAGACCAATAAATATATATATTTTTAAATACCACAAGCCATGATGTAGTGATATAATCAACAACTTTGCTATTTTTTTACACTGCATTCGAGGGTGTATTTCAAGCCAGTGTCTCAAGGGTAATTTGTCCACATCCCATGACAGCACATATATTTAAGAGCCTGAATGGCCGCTGGGAATTCTGTGGTGACCTCAGTTACTCTGTGAAGCCATTTCCCCAATTGATTTCTGCCTGCTTCTTGCCAAATGAAAATGAATTAGCTGAATTTATTCCACCAAGTACTTGACAGTGTGAGAAGGATTGTGGACATGTAATCCTGACAGCAGAAATAAGTAGGGATTGTTTACTAACCCTCATATGTTCGCTATCATGTAGCACCAGAAACAATGATCAGGGCCAGCCTGTCTGTTAGGCTCATGATGGATCCACAGTGTTTTTTGTCCAGTGGACTGTGTTTGCTAACATCCAAAATGTACTTTTAAAGTAAATTGTGTGCTCAATGTTACTTTAAACCAACTCCATGTGAAAGTATGCTAGGCAAATAGCTAATCTACATATCCTGGTATTTGTTACTGTTTACAGACACTAAAAGGGCAGGATATGTTTTTTGTTTTTTCATTTATAGGGTGCCATTGCTTTTGTCCTAATGGAGGATCTAGTCTTATTTGCAGTTAGAAAGTAATTAGAAAGTTATTGTGTGTCTATGGTAGCCCACACGCTGCAATGGCTGAGCTGCATTACTGGAAGATTGAGGTACTCACTATTTAATTGTCATTTTGTCGTTTTCAGCTGTCTGCGAGTTTGGCCTGTTATGGATTTTTGATGGTGTCTCTAAATGCAAATCCGCTGAGCCATGAAAACTTATAAATCTGGCTGGAATTTGTAGTTTGGTTTGGTGAAAGAAATTCGTTACACACAATGGGCCTCATTAACAATGGGATTTATGTTTAAACCTTTCGTATGAACGTTTACACAATCAATCAGGTATTCATGAAAATCCAATAAATTTGGAAATTTCCTGACTTCCTGAGTGTGTGCAAATTTACGCCTAAGAAGACTAAAACAAATTTACGCATAAGAAGACTAAGCAATGTAAACTTTGTCTTGGTCGACTGCAGATCATATCATTTGCATGGATTACTGCACTTTTATATATGGGATATACTGTCAGGATTAAATTGCTTTTCTTATTATGTTTACAGCATTTAGCAGACATCCCTAATCACAACGACTTATAGAAGGGCGTTGCAGTCTTTATCAAAAACACACCCTCATTTTTTTGTCGTTTTGACATTTTGTCCTTTTATATTATTGCCACTAGTTAACGAACGTGAGCCAACACAAACTCATTGCATAAATTAAGACAAATAAAACTAATCATTCAATTATGACAAGAAATGGCACCATATAAATGGAGGATGAGTTACTCTCTCTGTGCATAGCTATAAAAAAAAAAAAAAAAGCCTCAGCTGAGAGAAGATTTAGCACTTGCTTGGTATTATTAATATTTTATATTATTAAATATTTTATTGGCATAGTAGTGAACCAAAATAATTTCCATGTCTGTTTTCAAGCTTTACCCTGATTGTTCATTTTGAGTCAAAAAGCTTCCGTTTCTGTTTTTTCAGGCTTTACCCTGATCAATCATTTCGTGCTCACAGCTGTGTACTAACCCTAACCCTAACTTTTTTTTATTTTTTTAGAGTTTTGTAGGCATCACTACATGCAAATGAATAATGGTAATTTACGGGTGATTGGTACTCATGAAAATACACACGCAAATACAAAGAAAATCAATGTTTCTGAAACTTTTGGAAATCCGGTGGAAATTCGTAGTTTGGTTTGGTTTACGTAAACATTTACACACAACTTTACTAAAAGATCGATAAATGAGGCCCAATGTTATTAAATATTTGTTAAATGAGGACCAGTTAGATACGAACTAACATTATGGCAATGTTGTTGTTGCTATCAACTAAATGTTGTCTCATTGAATTTGTGCCAAAAGTACTGAACGTAACTTTTCATGAAAGTTAAAGGGGCTAGCTTCTGAGGCCAAGGGTGTACTTGCTTTTTCCACAGAAGAACATCACACCTTTTGATATTTCTGCTGAATAAATGATAGTAAAAGCAAATTTTCCTTGTGGTTTTGTTCAAGTATATCAACTTCATTAATAAGCACTGTTTAAAAAATTGATCAAATGTTTGCTTGTCCAAATATGTCAAAAAAAGCCAACGATAAATTTTTTTCACAGGATTGTATACAGAGAACCGCATCCAGAATGCTTCCTAAAAATCGACACTGAAGTCTCCACTTTCAGGTCAGGGAGCTGTCCATCCAAATTTCTCTAGCCAGTGAGAGCACATCACTGTTAAACCCGCCCACATGAGAGATTTGGCAAACGCCAAGTTGCAGAGTGTAAACGAAAAGTTTGAAAGCGTAAATGAAATCTCATGTGGCAGCACATTCATAAACCATGATTAGCGAAAAGGAAGCTTAGAAAACTGTTAAAAAAGAATGCTGTTTATTTGAAGACCATGTTAAATTTCTGCCACAGAGTTCACTGTTTTCAGTTTCAGAGTGTTTTTCTTATTTCTCACTGTATATTGTCTCGAAAAGTTACGTTCAATATTATCGGCACAAATTGAATTCCATATTGCCTCAGTGTTGTAGGAAAACACCCAGAAAATCGGACAGGTTCTTAGACTCTTAGAACCAACGGTTACTCGAAATGTAACATTCAGAAAATGTTCTGCTAATTGAGGATTGTAAGTCGAAATTTGATCTGAGTCATGTTTTAAAACATGGTCAAGCAAACCAGCGTTAGATCACAGCTTCTGAACATCGCAAGAACCCTTCAGTATATTTGTAATGCAGCCCAATCTTCTTGGAACTGTCAGATACGTTACTGAACATTCTGATAACGTTCCCTTTAGCAGAGTGCCAAAAGGATTTTAAAATACAATCTGGTGGTAGGAAATAATTTCCTATTTTCATTCTTAGTATATCCGCTGGTTAGATGTCTATCATGCATCCAATATCCTTGGCTCACAGGTCGAGTAGTTTTCACCTGTGCTTTAGTCGTGCACGTGTTCCTTTCATATTCTGTCTTGACGGATGAATAATTTGCACGCCGTCCCAAAGTAGAATCACATTTCTACCACATTTCCTGTCTGTGACACCTCCTGTGGCAGCGCTGCAGCTGGACGAGAGTCGCGTATGGCATCGTTTTACACCTCGTCATGCAGAGCAGACTGCAGACTTTATGGGATTTCCCTCTCGCTCAGGTTCTCTAACAGATGCTTCCAGAGAGAAAGAGAGAGCTTTTCCTCTTCTCTTCTCTCCTGTCCTTTTTTTAGCTCCGTGCACAGCAAGTGAGTGTGTGAGCGGCATTAATCGGACTAATTAGGCACCCTAGTTAGCTGTGGTGGCTTTTGACACAGGAGGAGAAGGGCCATGACTTCACCCCCCCACTCTCCCCCCCACCCCCCGAGAAAGCTCATTTTTTTTTATCACCTCTCTCTCTCTCTCTCTCTCTCTCTCTCTCAGACACAAACACACACACACTCGGGGAGGTGGGCGGAGGATGCAGGGGCAGCCATGATGCACGGTGGGGGGAGCGCTGCAGAGAGAGAGAGAGCGAGAGAGAGAGAGAGAGATAGAGGAGGGGGGCGGCAGGGAGAGAGAGAGAGAGATACGCAAGCCCAGTACACTCTGACATTAACACACCCAGAGGAAGCAGCAGTACAAACGAGGAGAGAGGAAAGGAATATCCTCATCCATCAGGCAAGATGCTGTGGAGAATAAACTAACACAGGTAGACGTTTTTCCTCTCTCATTTTTCCACCTTGCTTTTATTTTGTCTATTTAGAAAAAAAAAAAAATCCTTATTGTCCATTTCAGCATCTGTTTCTGCAGCATGTGAGCAGCTCAGGATGAGAAAAAAATGCTCAAGTTGCCCTGCCCTTATATATAATTAATATATAGACATTTATATAAGTAGACATCATTCCTACTTTAGTGTGCATGATCTAAAACCCATGAACACACACTTCACTGTGGCTCGCGTGCCTCGTGTTTTGTATAGTGTCTCACGTCTGATCGATCGGCTCAGGGGATCAATTCTCGGACCCTTGTAACCCGAAACGTTTCACAGCATCTGTTTGGTTGCCATGGATACAGAGGAAACCTCCACTCCTGTCTCGTATTTTGTCTCAGCATACTCCTTCAGTACTCTGCCAGCTCTACATTTTTATAAAGGGATCATTATCTTCTTTTCTTTATATTTGGCTGCAAACTACATGAGCCTCAGGTGTATCATCAGTTCAGCCAAAATGAAAGGCATGCAGTGTTTCTTGATGAGACAGGGCATGCTTGGAGTCTGAAGTTTCCTTCTTTCTTATAGTCTTCGGTTTCGCATCACACACTCCCCTCACAGAGCCTTCTGAATTCTGAATTCTGATTGGTCTGAAGGTGTTGATTCATTTTCATTAACAGCAGCTCTCACAATAGTGCCGCTTCAAATCACAGGTTTAATATAAAAGCGCTTATTCTAATGTGTTATCATTTCTATAGTAACAGATTCACAGCGGACATTCAACATAATTGGACTGAAGAAAAACATGCACAACTGTTGCTATGGTTTAGTTTTCTGTAAGGAAATGTTTATAGGTCAGAGCTGTCTAACAGTCAGACGTAAAGGTATAACTGTAAGTTTTCCAACACAGGAAAATCTTCAGGACAGAGGAGGTTACACATTGCAGTTGCTCTGTAACTGCTTTTTTAGAGATAAAAATAGAGGCTGGTGAGGGAATGCCGTTTTATAGTTGTTCTAATGTAAGTGATGACAGGAACTTGTTTGACGGTCATTCCACCACATTATCTGTAACTATAAATGGATAAAATATACCAAATGCTGTTCTTTGCTGTGGTATAATAGAAATAAACTTGCAGTTATGGGTTGGTAACAGTAACTCCTCTTTAGACCACCCTCACACCACCCTCGGGATTTTACTGTAACAGAACCACACTGACTGTTTTATTCCTTACATATTATCATTAAAATCACGTTGGACCTTAAGCCACACCCCCTTCCTGTGTCTGACTGTCCCACACCCCCTTCCTGTGTCTGACTGCCCCTAAACTTCCTAAACTGAGGAAGAAAGTTATCCAGCTTAAAGACTTTTTTCTCTCTCTGTGACTTTGGCCTTTTGACCAAGTTTAACGATAACAGTGTGTCATACAGTATCAGAAAACGTGTGCAGTCAAATCCTTTAATATCAGCAGCCTTCATGAAAGAATAAATAACACATATCGTGATTTGGTTTTTAGCTTAATCAGATTAATGCTGTATAGTTTTATTCAAAAATAAAATGCGTATTAATGTAATTTTTTTTCTACATTACCCATTTAAAAAAGAAAATACCACTGATTATAAAAAAAAATAGTCTCATGATTATGATTTGTTGTGAAAAGAAAAGTATTTTTTCCAATTCTTTTGAATGGATAGTTTGAATTTGTAATTGTATTTTATACAATCCTGTTATTTAGAAGGGTGGCAATAATTCTGAAACTGACTGTGGGCAAGTCTGCTTAAATTACTTAATTAATCAACTTGATGGATGTATGATGCTAAACTGGTGGCTATAGACCTCCATTGTTTGTTAGCTACATTAGCCAAAGAAGTTTTGGATATGAAACATATCCCAACTAATTGACTAGTGCATTTAGTTTTTCAACTGAATTTGTTATTTTATGCTCTTTCCTTCCTAGGAACAATGATCTGGACTGATAATAATAATAATAAAAATAATAATAATGGCGGCTGTGGCTCAGGTGGTAGAGTGGGTTGTCCACTAATCGTAGGGTTGGTGGTTCGATTCCCGGCCCACGTGACTCCACATGCCGAAGTGTCCTTGGGCAAGACACTGAACCCCAAGTTGCTCCTGATGGCAAGTTAGCACCTTGCATGGCAGCTCTGCTACCATTGGTGTGTGTATGAATGGGTGAATGCTTTGGATAAAAGCGCTATATAAGTACAGACCATTTACCAATAATAATAATACTTTTTAACAGGCTTACAACTTAGGATTTTGTGTAATTGAGAGACCACACTGCTGATTTTTTTTTTTTTTGTTAGCAAATTCATGCCTCTGAGACCTATGGTTTCACAGCAAGAGGCACAGGGAGACAAAATGAGAAGATTTACAGACAGGAAGCAGATGGATAGAGACGAGGTCATGCAGAGTCACGTACTGTCATGAGAGTCTGAGATTAAAGGAATAGTTCAGCATTTTCTATCTTACAGTCTCTGTATTGCATGTGTAATGTGTGTGATTACTACAGACATGATCTTGCACTCCCTGGTTTACAGACAAAAACGAAACAAAAACCAGTTTACGACAAACTGACTTATAATGTGAGTCTAAGGGACAAATGTTCCATTGTTAAATCTTTATTTTAAACGAATCATGCAGTGTTTGTTTATAAATGATTCGGCCCTTTCAGAGAGGAAAGTTTTTTCTGAGGGAAGAATTTGTAGTTAATTCTGTGGGTATATGGATAACACAAAACCTTCGGGAAAGTGTAAAGTAACCAGAACTGCTTTTTACTTTTTACCCGATTGGTCCTGGATGTATACGGTACATGTGTGAGGCGAGATCGATTGCTAGAGGCGCTGATGGTCACAGTGAACATCACAGTGACGCGTTTGAGTGGTAGATAAAAATGATGTTACTTAATGTTAATGATGGAGAAGCACTGGTGGTGTATATATACAGAATCACCTTCTCCATCAGTCTGAGGTAGTGGTTTTCCACCATTGAACAACCCCAAGTTAATAAAACACTCATCTGAAAAGTCACATACAAACTCCACTCTGTTCCAATTCTCCACAGCCAAAATTGCACCGATAAACATATGCACTCACCGTCCACTTTAATAGAAACACGTGTACACCTGCTCATTTATGCAGTTATAAAACAACCTCTAGAGTTCCACAAAATGATGCGGAAAAACAAACAAACAAAAAAAACATTGAGTGAGCGACAGTTCTGTGGGTGGAAATGCTTTGTTGACAAGAGAGGTCAGAGAAACATGGCCAGATCGGTTTGAGCTGCCAGGAAGGATATATTAACTCATATAATCACTCTTTACACTCTTTACATGGTGAGCAGAAAAGCATCTCAGCATGCATAAAACATCAAGCCTTGAGCTGGATGAACTACAACAGCAGAAGACCTCAGTGTGTTCCATTCCTGTCAGCCTAAAATAGGAAACTGTTGATATCATGGGTGTAGACTCACCGAAACTGGACCCATGATAGCCTCAGATTTTTGTTCTTGGCTGACAGGTATGGAACCTGATGTGGTCTTCTGCTCTTGTAGCTCATCCACTTCAAGGTTTTATGTGCTGTGCGTTCCGAGATGCTTTTCTGCTCACCACTGTTATAAACAGTGCTTCTTTGACTTACTATAGACTTCCTGTCAGCTTAGAGCAGTCTGGTCATTCTCCTCTGATCTCTCACATCATATTGTATTGGTGTCCATAACACTAAGGGGCAGCTACTATTAGTGTAACACAATGGCACTATCTATAACTGTATCTGTTTAGTGTCCCAAATTTATGGATCTCTGTCTGTATTGAGATTTAAACTGGAAGTGGGTGTGCTCTAAACCAGAAGATTTGTTTTTTTTTTTGCCTCCAGAAACATTGGAAATCATTGGGGAAAAACAGAGCAAAAAAACTTTGTTCAACTCCTGAACGCCTACTGTTTCTTACCCTTGGCTGTTTCAGGCAAGTTAATAATTAGTCTCAACCAGACACCCTGTGGAACATTCTATCTAATGTGATAGACTGACTAAGCTTGGGAGCTATCTTCTAAAACAACAGTTAGTTTTTGGTGTTGTTATATTATATATGCACCTTATATATATGCACCTCCAGGGTTGGGGTTTCAATATCCGCCCTGTGTGTGAGGAGTTTGCATGTTCTCCCCGTGCTTCGGGGGTTCCCGCTGGGTACTCTGATTTCCTCCTCCAATCCAAAGTGTTCTGGGCTGATTGGCATCTCTAAATTGTCCGTTGTGTGCGTGGTTGTGTCCTGCGATGTGTTGCCGTCCAGGGTGTTCCCCGCCTTGTGCCCCAAGTCCCATGGGATAGGCTCCAGGCTCCCTGTGACCCTGTGTAGGATAAGCAGTACAGAAAATGGATGGATGGATGGATATTCCATCACCGTAGATCAGAATCTACTACTGTCAAGCTGGGATGCAGTGCTGCTGCTAGTCAAACTGGATTTCTTTTATTATAAGACCTGTATGATTTTTCTGGGGAAAAAAATGCACTTCTGCTAGTATCATGTTAACCAGCATGGTTTTTATTTCCATGCGCCTCATACATGTACACTTCAAGCAAGAGCTCAATTTCTAAGTAAAATCTCATACTTGCACGATTTTTTTTCCCTGTGACCTATGGGATCCCTGTGAACCTTTGTGGGAAAAAAAAAATAGTGCGCCTCCTTGTTGTATTGGTTTATATCCTATTACCTGTTCAATCTGAATGTACTTATATGTAGTTACATCTCTATGAGGTATAAACCTACATCACTCATATTTTCTAATAAGTTTAGTTGGTTAAATTTCCCAAAGTCTAAACATTTTTAAATAAATGTATAAATATAAACTAGTAGCCTAACGTAAACCACCATGACAATCCGAATAGATGTATTTATATTCGTTTACATCCCTAACTGGTCCAAAAAAAAGTCTGAAACACCAATTTTGATTTCAGAGACACTTTAAAGTTAAAGCGTGATATTAATGTGAGAATGAAACTGTCTGAGAATGAGTTGGAAAGGGTGGGGCAAAACTCTAGGCATGTAGAGAGAGTTTACTTTCTTTTTTTTTTTTTGTCCCCTTGTGTGGGCGTGATGTTTCAGACAGCAGTGGAGGCGGCCGGCGCTGATGGCGGCTCTTTTCTGGATCTCCCTCATCCTCATTTCCACCCTCCTCCTCCTCCTCCTCCTCCTCCTTCCTCCTCTTCTCCTGTTGCTCTCGTCCTCGCTCGGCTGAGCTCAGATGGAGCTGCTGAGAAAGGAAGGCACGCTGCATGTCTGTTTCCAAATCCCACGCCGTCTCCGTGTAGAGTCTCGTCTCACTCTCCAGATACTTTCGCTAAAGTACAGTGCGAATGTAGATGAGACACTTCTGACTAATCCTAATGCTAGTGCTGCTCCCTGCGCAAAAATCTCATCTCTAAATGCCCCAAATACAATCATCAACCACATTAACAAATATGCACATACTGTACATCAACTCTACATTTTTTCATTAAAAATACATACAATAATTCCATTTTTTACAGACAATTTATATAGGAGATGTTTGACATTTTTAAACAGTTATATTTTCTATTTTAATATATGTTAGAATTATTGGCACCCTTATAAGACCGTGGGTAAAAACAATTGCATAAGATTTCAATACACAGAGATTCAGTATACACAATTTTTTTCCCAGTTTATACTCTTTATTTATGTATCTTTTTAATAAATTTTAACATATCACCTGACATGAATCTGTTTAACACGGTGTGTTTAATGTGCAGCTGTCAGTATTTCCACGCAGCCCTGATCATGCTTGAGTAAATGTGCATGAGCTAGAAAAACTGTAAGTAAACGTCAGCCCAGCTGTTTGCTCTCATGGCTATTGTTTCCACCTGAAAAGGTTTCTATAGCAACGACACACACACACACACACACACACACACACACACACACACACTGATGATGTACATGGTTGTAAAGCTTTCCATGTCAGGAACACTAAAGACTTTTATCCACTACATAATCAGCACAGTTTTACATCTTAGTCGTGCGTCAGATATGCATGCAGATTTTTTTGTGTTGTCAATTGCACTGTGGAAAAAAAAAAACTGGATATAAACATTTGCTTCGCACCTCCGGGGTTGGGCGTTTGAATCTCGCTTCTGCCCCGTGTTTGCGGGGTTTGCATGTTCTCCCCGTGCTTTAGGGGTTTCCTCCGGCTACTCCGGTTTCCTCCCCCAGTCCAAAGACATGCATTGTAGGCCGATTGCCATTTCCAAATTGTCCCTAGTGTGTGAATATGTGTGCCATCGTGCTCTGCGATGGGTTGGCACCCCGCCTTGTGCCCCAAGTTTCCTGGGATAGGCTCCAGGCTCCACGTGACCCAGTGTAGGATAAGCAGGACTGAAAATGGATCAGAATATTCTGGTGATAATTTACTGCTTACTGCTGTATTTTTGTTATTCCAGTGAGAAGTTAGTGGTTGTATGCCATGTTGATGTCACAGGGGGACATTGTTAGTGCAGTTACAGTGGCATCTAATAGGAGCAAAAACCGATCATCATGATTTCCAATGAAGTTCAACGTCATATTAATGAGAAATCCAGTAGACGTAGTGGAGACAGCAAACATTGGACTCAGAGTCTCAGAATGCAACGCAACTATACAACACGGTTACAGCAGAGACCTGGCTCAGCAATTAGCATGAACATTAAAGCTTTAAGACCTGATCTGCTTGAGCAGAGTGAACAGATGAGGAGGTGAGAGAGCCGGACAGACGGAATGTCTGAAGCATTGCTGCATTGATCTCTTTAGGTAGAGATGAATTCGAGGGCTAAATCCCACTTCACCGCTAACATCAGATAGTCAAACGGTAATGTAGGAAGTGGAAAACTTCTCAGATTATTCCCTCAGTCCCTCAGCTGATGCTTTTATCCAAACTGACTTGCAGAACTCAGTCAGATGATTAAAGGAATTAAACAACAATGACAATTTGGAAATAAAATATCTACAGTAAATTGTCTATCTTTACCTCAAATGTGGGATACATTAAATGACACCACGCAATATTAGGAAGTCAAGTGTGTGTATAAAAGTGCATTGAATAAAGTCTTTTTAGTTTCATTGTTAAAAAGTTGGAAAACGTTGTAAACACAGTTACTGCTCAAGCCGATTGTTTGAAAAAATTACAGAGCTTGTAGATGTTGTTTGAAGGCAAAACTAAAGACGCCGCCTTTAAAGACTGAGATTTTTTTTTCCCCCAACAGGAAACAGAAGTGAGTGAGAGGGGGAAGAGGTGTCAGCTTCTCGAGCGGGAGGTTAAGAACAAGATCTCAGCATGCCAGAGTTTAGTAAGTTTAATCAGCTCACCTTTTCTCCACGACACTTTCAATTCCCTTCTCAAATGTCTGTGTGGAGGCGTGGTCTCTTCCAGACAGACCAGAGCAGTTTGTGCTGCAGGAACGTGTGATAAGGCTCATTAGAGGCCAAGCAAGAGGAACTTTCTTGTTCTTCTTCTGCTTCTTGTTCTTCTTTAAAGGTGCTTCTTCAGGAGCTCATAATGGCTTGCATGTATTCGTACAAAATGCATGTTCAGCAGGTAGTTACTTTCAAATAACTGTTTGTCAGGACCCGTAGATCCAGTTGATCTGAAATTTGGTGTAGATCCATTTTCCCTCACACTGACTGATGCAGCAAACTATATTCATCCACACAAATATGTAGAGCTGAAGCACAACCAAGCACAGTGTTCTTCCACAAAATGTATGCGGTTTTATTTTTTAATAAAATAGGGCCAAAACTTACATTGTGTACGTTTTAATGTTGGTCAAAAACAACAAATGTTATATTCTGACAGGTTTGTTTGCTGCTAAAGAAATCAGTGAAATTTGAGGAGCTAAATCAAGACTATGATATCGAACTCCCACTTATATCCATCAGCGAGAAAACAGCTCATTTACTAGCAGTTAAAGAGCTGTTATGTACTAAATGAATGACAGTAAATTCGAGTTGCTTAGTGCCTGTTTGCAGAGACACATTAAGAATTTATTAAACTGGAAATCAATTACTCTCCAGTTATTCTGTAGTCAGAAGTACACTCATCGTAATGAGTCCTAAAATATCAGGGACCCAGATTTTCTGTTGTAATTTTATTTAATCCCCTTCATGACTCAGAGGTGGCTTAGACGCGGACATAGACAGGACAACAGCATGGATTAAAGATGATATACTGGATATCAGGGGTTGTGGTGTCAGAGAGGACTCTGGGAATTTATTGTTATGTAATATGAACCAGCCTCCGTGGACCAAGTGTCCTCACATCAACTCTCAGTTATTTATACCAAACACCTTGCAAATACATTCTAGTGGAGTAATGTCTCGTAGCAGGGTCGCCGAGTCACTGAAAAATTTTTTTGCAATCTCAGCAAGGCCAAATTATCTAATATTTCTTATTATGAGATTATTATAAACCAAATATAGGTATAGTAAGTCTATTTTTAGACACTTTTTATTCATTTCAAGCTTGAAATTGCCTTAGATTGGCAGATACTTTGGCTAATTTCAGTAGTCTCTAAGGCATTATATGTTTATTATATTATAGACATTACAAGGGATATGTTCAGGGATATATTATCATGCTAATATGACGTAAGTTAATATTTTTGGATTTTACACTTATTCACGGACTTTGGAAAGGACTTTCAAACAGGACGCAAATGAATACTTGAGCCTTAGGGACATTATTTAAGGACACAACAGTAAATTCCCAACCCTCTAATCAGAAGGAAAAGCAGTGAGAAATGAATTATCTGTACATTTTATAACCTTTTATAGGTGCGCAGAAATGCAGCTGTGTCCCAAGCTGAAATTGACTCTGACCCTCAGGTTCAGATATGGATTGAGCGACAGCATAGGAGCTGAGCTGCATATATAAACGCAGGCAGCATTTTATTATTGGATTCTGTGTTGGTGGTGCAATGCAAACTTGAGGAAATGTGACGCTTGGCCTCCTTATGAAGCACAGATCTCAGGGGGAGGAATAATGAGGCAGTGTTTTACCGCGCTGAGGGACAAACCATACAGCTGCTCACTCAAGTCTGCGACTTTATTGTCTTTGTTTGAGGTTATTAAAGGTCCTATATTATGTAATGACATTTTTCTTTCCTGTTTTTTGTTGTTTTTTTTTTTGCACCTGTTTTTCAGTGTTCTCTTTGTCCATGTTTACGAACTGAAACGTGATGTACTTCCCTTAGCCAGGAGAGCCAAAATTCACATCACTACATGGCATTTAAATCACAAACTTGATCTGTATCATGCAAGACATTCATTTGAGTAACAAACTGTAATTGGATTGTAGCGGTCAATTCCTAATAGCTATATAGAAGCTGCTCCACTCCATAAAGTAACACAATATTTTCCATCACTGTTTAGGGTATTAGTATGTGATTTAGGATGATGCACACAGCACTCTAGTGAGATTAAGTTAGATAGATAAACAAAGTGATAGCTAGATATGAGGCTTTTTTTTTAAGCCTTTCAGTGACACAATTCATTTGAATCTGTTCGGTTAAATGATTCATTCACTGATTCACTCATTTCTCCAAATGCAGCCTGTTCATACTGCTGTCCACGAACAGCTTGAGAAGGGCTGGGTGATATGGACCAGAAGTCATAGCTTGATATTTTCAGGCTTGAATGGCGATATACAATATATATCTCGATATTGTTTATGTGGGTTAAATGCTCAGTTGTAAGCCAACTACATGTGAGGTTTCACAAACACCTTTATGTATAAGACATTGATCATAATACTGTAAAGTGCAAATACAGGGTTCCTCTTCCTGTTTGAGAATACACACAGCTTTGTAAATATCAAAATGTAAATGTAAAAAAATTACATAAATATATTAAACAAAAATAGTCACATCTCAATCCTTCTTCAGTAAACATACAGGTTATCCTTCCCTTTTCCATCCTTTCTTTATAAAATATATGAAATAAAAATATTCACATGTCTGAGAATATGTTTTCCGTTATTTAACAGAATTTAGCAATGTGGTAGGCTACCACATCTGTTATATCTCACCACCTGGCACTTTCCTTTTCATAGGGCACACCCTGAGTAAATGAAGCTTGTAAAGAGGTTTGTTTTGGGGCAGAAGGCTTTCCAGTCTGGCTTGTAACAGCACGACCTCCATGAAGTTTAATACAGTCTTCATACTGTAGTTTATTTCGCTGTTGTAAATGGTGAAAGAGGTTTGTAATGCTTCCAACACGTGTTGCGACATGTTTATTGCACTCTCTATATATTACCTTGCTGTGATGCTCATCCGACCTTTTAAATCCGACAAATGATTGAGCCATTGTTTTTCTTCTTACAAACCAGCTCATTGTTGCTATCTTGCCTTGTGGCTGTGTCGTCCTCCATAGTGCGCCAGAAAACAGGAGCGGGGGCAGGGTTACGTGTGGAGTGTGAGAGCGGAGAGACGCAAAAATCAAGCGAGTTGAATAAGCTTAAATACATTTTAATGCAACATCTATCTATTTATATCTCGATGTTAGCGATATTGTCTCATCCTCTATCGCTTTTGAAAATATATCGATATATCTCCAAAACGCGATACATCGCCCAGTCCTAAGCCTGAGTAGTGTAAAATAATCATTGCTGATTTCATAACATGTATGTATATCCATGAATTTGAATGCTTGTGTTCCACTGAAATGCTGGAAATTTCCAGCTGTGACTGAATCCGCTTGAACTGGACTCTATAAACTGACTGACTCCATTGATTAACCTGAAAAAAGAATGACTCTCAATCTAGATTCACTGACTTAAGGGGTGTGAATCATCACACACACACACACACACACACACACACACACACACACACAATCTATAGAGTATATGAAATGAAAATACTGACTTGTATATAAGGAGTGAGCAATAACAAAAACAATAAATCCTTTATGTATCCCACAGACACATAAATCTCTCCATCATCTCTGGTTAAAGCTCATTTTTAGTGACGCTGTTTCCTCTAAGCGCGCTTCGTCTCCCAACTCCTCATTTCTCAACCAGAAAACTGATTTTAAAACGGCTTCTCCGTTCGTGGAGAAGATTCTTAGCAAGCTAATGAATATTAATGAAGTCTGCTTTATGAATATTAATGACTACTGAATGAGTTGAAGAGGGAAAAAAAGACACTTTACTTCAATTTAATAAAAGTACACAGAATTAATTTTAGAGTACAAAACGGCTAGAGATGTGTTTCAGGTACACTAAGGAATAATAAGGACCTTTAAACTCTTTTGGATGGTCTTTTCCCTCAGCTTACCCCTTTGTTCCTGGGACCTTTTTCACGTTAAAGTGCAAAACTTAATTTCGCCTGAACCCTGAACCGCTGATGTGCCCTGTCTCCGTTGGAGGACAAGAGCTACATTTCTCTATGACTGTGTGCACGGTTGACCAGAGCTTCTCTGAGCATCTGCAGGAATGAGGGCCACACTGGAAGCTAAAGATCAGCTCATAGTGTCTGTCTCAATTACTGTCTCTCTCTCTCTCAATCTGCAGATGTTTATTAGCGTGAATTCATTCATTTTCAGTAAGCGTTTCATCCTGGTTAGGGTAACAGTGACGTCTGATGTTGATTCTTCGTCTGTCCAAATAGCACATCTATGCCTGGTTTAGAATAAAATGGCAAAAAGTGTTGACACATATTGGTGAGTGCAGACTGAAAACGTCCAGAATCTCCATCATGCTATCTCAAAAAACAAACGTGATCTCAGTGACATTAACTGTGGCATGGTTGTTAATGCCAGATGACCTGGTTTTCAGAAACTGCTGATCTCTGGGGATTTTCCCACACAGCAGGCTACTGAGTTTATACAGAACTGTGCAGCTTATTGAAAGTATATAGCTGAAGACTGAAAAAACATCACGTACTCTTTTTTTTCCAATCTTCAGCTGTCACAGTTTCGGTGAGCCTGTGCCCACTATATCCTGATGTAGCCCAACCAACTCAAGGTTCTACGTGTTATGCATTCTGAAATGCTTTTCTGCTCACCATGGTTGTAAAGAGTGGTTAAACAGTGGTTTATTGGCATGAATGTTACGTGACGTTGTTGCAAGAGCGAGTACAGAATGAACAGATAGTTAAAAAAATATCTTTGGGAGTACAACACAAACGCATCACTTCATTAACACTTACAATCACAAATCAGAGTAAATAAACAAACAAACAAATAAACACAACTGGAAATAACTAAACTAAATTTAATAAGGAGCAAACAAAATATGTAACTCTCTCTCTTTCTCTCTCTCTTTCTCTCTCTCTCTCTCACACACACACACACACACACACACCTTTTTATATACTCTCCTTTCCTTCAAAATCGTGTTCATATATTTGTGTCCCATTGAAAAGCTTTTGTAAATTTAAGTCTGCAGTGGAACTTTTCATCCAGTTCACTTTCCTTCCATTTTACTTCTACTTCAATTTCTGCAACAGTTCTGCCTTTAAACTTTGAGAGGCGGGGCCTAAGGGGCAGGGCATAGGACATTATTGTATAAATTAGTGATTCTGAATGTCCAGTATGGGCGCTGCTTTAACTTTTGAGTACGCGTCTAAATGGTGATGTTTTATTTATGTTTGTTTACGTCATTGAAAAACTGGCAGCTCCACCACATTTGGACTAGGTTGTAACTTTTATTTCTGAACTATACTTTGAAGTATTTGGTGGTTTGATGAGATGGAACATGATGTCCTGAAGGTTCCCAGCTGCATTCTCACAAATAAACGTCCTCACAGGAGATTTGTGCCAGGCCATGTTGTGTTCAGTGTCCCAGTGTACAGAAGCTGTCATGTCGGTGCTGATGCGCTTTGACATATGAAGCAGCCAGGAGGAGACTGAACGCTTAGTCAGATCCGAACGACAGCAAGTGGCTTTAAAAGTGGCTCCATAAAAACTCCGTAAAACTGTGCTCTGTTCTTCGGTTTTACAGTTTAGCAAATGAATGCTTCAGTAATAGCAGAGTCATACACTGATATTTGGTGTTCGTTTTTCTCTCAGGTTAATTTAGGATAGGTCCTAATCAGGACAATCAAAGCTGCATAATATCAGACAGTCAGACACATATTTCAGTTATCAGTGTTCCATTTAAATTACAAGAATTATCTAGCTGTAAAAGTTTTGTCTTGATTCTTAATTTTCTCTTTATAACAGATGAGGGAGTCGAGCCTGAGGCAGCGTCAGCAAAGTCACCACCAACAAAGGGTTAAAATGGTACAACCCGTTGTAGGGGTGTTACAGTGTACTTTAGATGAGTCTTTAAATGTGACTTTTATGTGCCACAGCTCAGGAAAACGTTTTAGCATTTACCATTAAAATGATTTCGCCTAGTATGTGTAATGTTATGGAACCTCACACCTTGATCTTGTATGATTCTTTCTTGTTTACTTCCCTTTTTTAAATGATTTTTTTTTCTTTTTAATTTTCATATTCATTATTATTTTAAGCGCTGTGAACTACATGGTGTATGATGTGGTGCTTTATAAATAAAATCTTCAAGATTATCTTTCTCTTCTATCTTAAAGATATGTCTTCTCTGATTGAAGCAAGATTTCTCCATTTAATTCAAACAGAGTTAAAATACGTTGGTACGGAATGTGACTTAGAGAGCATTTGAGTAAAAGACTAAGTTGGAATTATAGCCAAATACATTTTTATGTAAATGACAGGTAAAATTGTCGTATAATATGCGTGTTAATAATGTTTCTGTAAAATATACAGCATTCAGAGCCAAAGGAAAAGACGAGTACTACAGTATATTGTTATGTTCTCCTTTCTATGTATAGGGGTCAGAAAGGAGGGTAACAAAAAATGTGGGGGGGGAGAGAACTCCCATCTCCAGGTCCCAGGGCAGGCACCAAGCACAGCAGACACCAGATTTAATGGATAACAAAAAGAGTAACAAGTTCTATTTCTCTTTACAACTGGTGGGAGGCAAACAAACAAAGGCTTCAGGAGGGGAAACGGCCAAAACAACAAACAAAAGGTTCTTACTACAGACTTTTCGGCACACCTTACCTGTCATCAAAATAAAAAGGGAAAATAAAGACACCAGGTCTTCCCTCACTCCATCTCTGGTCAAAAACAGGAATAAACAAGGGTCAAATAAACTGGCATCCCACTCCCTACACATACTCCCACCATATAATTGTTAACAATAAACTATACCCAAAAATAATGGAAGAAAAAAAAAAACAGGGCACATGGCCTGGCATGAGGCTATATACAATTATATACACTATTTACAATAAAGGCGTGGTCTAACAAGTAGCAAACGCATTCAATGGACTTGTTAAATCAGCAATTGCACACTCCATGTATAAACTGCTAACGGGAGACACCTGCACCAAGGTGAGCAGAAAAACACTCAGGATCATTTTACTGTTTCACCTACACAGACGCACACGAATAGTCTCTCTCTCTCTCTCTCTCTCTCTCTCTCTCTCTCTCTCTCTCTCTCTCTCTCTCTATCTCTGTCTGTTTGTCTCTCTCTTTCTCTCTCTCGGCTGGAGAACTCTGGTTTCTTTTATACTCCTCCCTCCGCCTCCTTACCGAGCTGCAAAAATGACCAGGTGGCACTCATGATCCTGCAAAGAGAACAGTGTGAGGAGCAACAGAAAAACAAGAAAACAAGCAAAGAAAGTCACACAACAGCACCAACACTAATACAAATGATATAATTAAATTACGCACATACGTACACACACATGGACGTAACAAAATCTTGTTTCAGCCTAAACCATTAACATTAAACCCAAAGACAGTGCCAGTGCTTTAGCTAGTTCTTTCTCAGTGATGCGTAATCAATACACACTGCGTATTAATTGACCACAATCCCTTTAAACAGCTAATTATTTAACCATGATTATGACTGGATGCTGCTGATTCTTTTTTTTTTCTTCATCTTTGAATGATTTCTGATTCTTTTGCTGATTTTTCAGCCGTGTGAGATGTGCATGATGGTGGAGAGCGGAGCATTGCTTTTAATAGCTCTCTTTCTCTCTCGGCACATTAAATGAAGGGTGACAAAGTGGAGCTCATTTGTAGTTTGTGCAGGCTAAGGGGATTTGTGCCCTGGAGGACATGTTAGCTTCAATAAGCCTGTAAGCCAGTAAGTATGCTCTTGTATTACAGTTTGGTCTGTTAAGGGTTATTAAGAGCATTAGTAAGGTGATGTGCAATGCAATAACCAGTGCTGGTGCTCTGTTGCTGTGTCCATTATAAAATATGTCATGTTTATAGTGATTATACTCTGTTTAATTTAAGGTGGGATCCATGTGTGTGGCAGCGCTCCTGATTCTAACTACAGATACATTATATGGCCAGACGTATGTGGACACCTGACCATCACAACCAGATGCAGTTGTTGAACATCCCTTTCCAAAACCATGAGCATTGATATGGACTTAGAATTTATATATATATATATATTTTTAAACAACCTTCACTGTTTTGGGAAGTCTTTCAACCAGATTTTGGAACATGGCTGTGAGGATTTGCTCATTCAGCCACAAGAGTAAGGTTGGGCACTGATGTTGGACAAGGAGGACTAGCTTGCAGTATTTCATCCAAAAGGGGTTGAGATCAGGGCTCTGTGCAGGTCACTCATCATCTTCCACACCAACATTGGCAAAACATGTCTTCATGGAGCTCATTTTGTCCACAGGGGTGTCGTTATGCTTAAACAGGTTTGGGCCTCTTAGTTCCAGTGAAGGGAAATCATAATCCTACAGCATACAAAGACATACTATACAATTGTGCACTTCCAACTTTGGGGCAACAGTTTGGGCAAGACCCACATAAGAGTGTAATGGTCGTGTGTCTACAGTCTTTTAGCCATATACTGTAGCGTAAGATTGTGTTATAACAGTTTACAGGCTCACTTTGGTTTGTTCGAGTCAAATAACGTTTACAAATTCCCATAACCTTCCCATTTAGATTAATTAAAAAATTTATCAAAGGTGACTTCAGAAAGAACCTCCTAAACCTGCATGAAGACCTGCTGTAGAACACTGCGACATAGTGAAGGGTTTAACGCTGATTCATAAAACTGTTCTAACATAGTTATGTATATTTTCTTTGGTCCTTGAGTAAGGGACGGTCATATTTCTGCTTATAGGAATTTTCGGAATGGCCATTACAAATCCATGCCACAGTAATGGCAGAGTTATGTGAACGTTATCTGGCTCTTAAGTAATTTTTCAAGTAGGTTTCCATGTTACTATTTATAATTTTCCTTAAAACGTATAACAATGCCATAACACCATATGACAAATTTATGGATATCTTCTCTGTTCATAAATCTGCTACATTTTCTGACCACTCAAATAGAAACTGGCTAGAAAAAAATGGGGAAATAAAAATCTGTCAATACAATTGTGTTATACAATATCACTAGGATACAATTAAGACTGAACAAAAAATAGAGCCAATATAAAGTTGTGGCATAATTTTCTGGTCTAATGATGACCCATTGTGGAACCCTCTGGAGTTTTATCACTATACACACACTACTGAACAAGAGGATCATTATGGATTGGATTGGATGAATCATGTAATTCCCATTTGTGTTCTCACTAGCCTCCTCGTGCTGAATGCATGCTGAATTCTCCACCCCGTGCTTTACTGCACTGCACAAGGCTAATCAGCTGCTTCCTGTTTCTATCTGACAGAAGCATGAGCTCCAGCTGGCAAAACAAGAGAGGAAACGCCTCAACCTCCAGCTGTTCAGTCACAGCCTGAAGGCGGAGCAGTACGAGGAGGTAGGAGTTAATCAACAAATCATATGTATGCTTTTTACTCGGCTCTTAAAAAGTTTCATGTGATTCCACTGCATCCATCTAACACAATCCAACACCACAGTCTGATCAATAACCACTAATAACCTCGTCGTGATGTGAACTCAGCTCAGCATGTAATCCTGTTCTCAAGTGTCTTCTGGAAAATGAAACACAGTCTAAAAAGAAACAGATTTTTAAACATACTTTTAATGGGTTTTTTTTTTTTTTAACTGATAATGAGGTCTTCCAATCCTTTGGCCACCTACTAGTTTCCCAGATCTTTTCTCCAGATCGCTGCAATAGCTGCTGGTGGAACAGGACACAGCATTTCTGCTGGGATACGAGTTGCCTTGTTCTTTGGTAACTGCTTCAGCGCCCAGGATGGCTAGCTCCAATTCCAGTGGGTTGTCATGGGGTGGCTCAGGGTTGCTTGGGCTTGCATACAGCTCTTCCGTGTATTCTCACCATCTGCTTCTTATGCCTTGTTGGTCAGTCAGGACCTTCCTGTTCTTGTCTTTGATTGTTCCTTTGCGGGCAGTGAAGGGAGTTCGAATTTTCATAGCTTGCTGTAAGCTTGCGTGAAGAGGTGTCTGGTGTGACCTTTTCGAAAGTCCTCTATTTGGTTGCATCGCTGATCCCAGTATTCTTCTTTGTCCTTCCTTGTTGCCCTTTGAAACTCTGCGTTTAGTCTTCTAGCCTTGTCTCGGCTAGCCGTCCCTGGCAGCTTTGGCTGCTCTTCTTTGATGGGCGATTTTGATTTTGCCGACAGCCACATTCTTCTTTTCTCTGGTTTCTTGTATGGTATGTGTTTCTGCACTGTTTCAATAATCGTGGATTGGATTTCCTGCCACAATTCATCCGTCTGTTTGTCTGCCGTGCCAAGAAGCTTGAATCTGTTCTTCAATTCAACTGCGCATTGGAAACAGGAACCTTGGAGACATCAAATTGCTTTGGTGGAGCATTCTTTTTGCTGTTGCAGAATTTCACCTTGATGGTGGCTACAAGCAATATCCTATTTTGGCACCTGTTCCAGTGTTTCCTCGATTTTGGCATAAAGCGTTCGATTTCATCTTCTCAAGCATCTGTCGTTGGAGCATAGACCTGTAAGACCATGATATAACATAATATAAAGTAGCCATATACACTTCAGAAATCATCCTGCTGCTTTTGTCAACAGTCACGTCATTTTTTTGTTTTGAAGAATGTACCAAATTGTTGAGTACGTTCGCCTCACACCTCCAGGGTCCGGGGTTCGAGTCCCACCGGGGCCATGTGTGTGCGGAGTTTGCATGTTCTCCCCGTGCTGCGGGGGTTTCCTCCGGGTACTCCGGTTTCCTCCCCCAGTCCAAAGACATGCATGGTAGGCTGATTGGCATGTCCAAAGTGTCCGTAATGTATGAATGGGTGTGTGAATGTGTATGTGATTGTGCCCTGTGATGGACTGGCACCCTGTCCAGGGTGTACCCCGCCTTGTGCCCGATGCTCCCTGGTATGGCTCAAGGTTCCCCGTGACCCTGAAAAGGAGTAAGCAGTAGAAGATGGGTGGATGGATGGACCAAATAGTTGATTTTCGCCACACTTAATTATTTTTGCTGTCTCTTTCATGGGTTTGTTTAGATTTTTCAGCCTAATGATGGCTTGCTTCACTGGCAGTGACTTTATACACTTTGGACTTTATATTGAGAGTTAACAGCATTAGATTACAAATACAAATGGCACACTTGAAATCAACGGTAGACATGTTTATCTGCTTACTTGTCAGTGAAATAATGAAAGAATAATTTTGGTCCCATACACAAAAGTGCTGTAATTCCTACACTGTTTACCTGAAAGTCTGCACTTTGTATAAATAAATATCATGCAAGTATAGGCCCAAACTGCACAATTGTTGTAGTTGTTATAAATATATATATATTTGTAATCATTTGTCATCAAAGTTGTTGGTAGTGTGTAATATTTTAGACATAAAATGTTGCAGATATTTTTTTCGCAGTAATCTTTTTACCTCTTTTTACTCCTCTGGTCGCCACTGATGCCTGCTTCAGTTGCTTATATTAATGTGAGCTAGCACAGAACTCTGTGTTTACATTGTACATACAGAATATGTAATCAACACATCTCATTTCTTCACCTTCTTTTGTATGATTCTCCCTCAAGTGCATATGTATGAGGATGAGAAGTCCAATTTGAGCAGGATTTGGCCATGTGCAGAATCTGGCTGAACTGCACTCAACAGTGGGCTCAAACAGATTAATACATCAGGCCTTCAGACTGGTTGTTCCTGTATGCAGGCAATATTATCTTTCTTGAGAAATTTCAATACCTAAACATGATACTCAGGGGGTTAACGTTTACCGTCAGCATCTAGCTGTTATTTGGATAAGTTCTGGTGGCATTCAAACTGAATCCAGTGTCTTCTCACCACTGACAACAGATAACAGTCTGAGAGCAGCATATTGGGGCTCCGGCCACTAATGGTGTTGTTATCGATGGTGCTTTTTGCCAAGTGGTCTGGCTGCAGCTTGTCTCCCTCTCAGTGTAATCCCCATCCTGTTCTTCTTCTCTCGCTGCCCAGTGAAAAGGAACCATCTGTTCAAACCCCAGAGCAGAGCCGGAGATAAAATGCCTGCTGCTCAATCAGATAGTGACTCTCATCCACCCTGTTTCTCGAACGCTCTCACCCAGCCCACTCTGTGTTCAAGGATTCGTTTGGCATATGGGTTAGGCGTTAGCGATACTGGTACAGAGAGAGTAAATGCGCTCAGGATAGATGCACTCTGACATCAGGGCAGACATTTTCTCATCTGCCACACTTGGATCAATGTGAGATACGAATCACCTTGTTTCTTCAGTCGTCCTTTGATGAAATATATCCTGATAAATGAGACCGAGCATGTGTCTGCCCCCTGAGTGATTCTGCTCCAGAGACAACACAGATTACAGAGCTTCTAAACAGGGCTGGAATCTTAGAGCCACAACATGCCAACATGAAGTCTACGAACCAGTGCCAACTCAGGCCAAAAATTTTGCACTTGAGCACATCAGAGGGACGACAGCTGACAGCCAATCAGACTAACATTCTGCACTTGCAGCTTTTCCAAACCAGCAAGTCATGGCAGTCTGCATTCGTATTCAGGAAAAGAAAATAAGTTATTGGTAAACACAGAGATAAAAAACAAATCACCTTCTTCACGTTCCTGTGCCCCGCCTGATTTGCGCCACACATGCACAGTGCACTTAGGTTGGAGAAGTGGATTGAGTAGTGACAACGATGAGGAAAGTGACATGGCTTCAAGATAAAGCTACGGTTGTTTTCAGTTCACCGCTTACTGCTGCCACCTCCTGGTGTGGAGAAGGGGCAAGTGCAGACATCCATTTGGCTGTCTGGTGTGTGAGTTGGTTGTCTGATCTCGATTCAATTCGACACATGATTAGCCAAAAGCCAGTATCCATTTTCATAACATGCAAACTGATACAGACCCTGCAATATGTGAAATGCATACATTTTATCAAAAAAACCTTAACGTTTAAATGCATAATCTTAAAAGGTCTCTTACTATGAGTAGTATGGTAGAGTACAGTGGTTTCAATGTTTTTGTTATGTAATTACGTCATTTCAGAACTATCAATTAAACTATCTTAATTTTATGTTGTATTTCATTTGAAGATCTAAAGCTTTTTAATATGAGATATACACAGAAACAGAAGAAATCACTTCTTTTTTGATACTTTTTCACAGCACTGTAGGTAGGGGCCGTGACATAAAGTTTAAAGGCGGAACTGTACTATAGAATTGATTTGGATTATAACAAGATGAGTCCACATTTTTTATTTGTATAGTTGTTTAATACACATTTATTATATGAAACCTATTATGTCCAAAAGGCTAAAACGATGGCCTTAAATTTCTATTACTTCTTAGCTTTATGAGCCTCATAGTTCCAGTACAATAGTAAAGAAGTGATCTTCAGAAAAGAAAGGCTGATACATAGGACTGATTTTCCGGCCTGGTTTGTGCTAAAATTCAGCTTCAGTCTTTGGTGTGACTTCAGAAATCATCACAAATTCAGATTTTTCATTCTTATGTTTTATCGGTCTGGATGTAAAGAGTGTAGTACAGGAAGTGCAACTCCTAATAAATGAACATGTCAGGAAGATTAATGATGTTTAGAAAGAATAATGCTTATGTCTCAGGGTGTGTGAACAACAATATGTTTTCATGATTCATGAAAAATGCAGACTCTGTGCTGCTGAATCAGCTGAGTTTCTGTGGATTCTTTCCCATCACAGATTTTATCTAACAGTTCTCTGATTCGTGACTACAGTAAGCACACTACAGTCTGAACGAGAGCTCTGTAAATGGTCTTTCTCACTTCTCTTCCCTGTCGCTGTGTCATGTAAAGGTAAAGTCGGACTATGAGAAGCTCAGAGAGACATTGGCGAGTGTAAGTGAGCAGAGGGACTCGGCAAGACGGGAAAAAGATGAGCTCCAAGGCAAACTGGAGAATCTTAAGCAGGCCCTAAAGGTGAAGAACATTCACTGTCTCATCAGTTATAATAACAAGCTGGTAACACTTTAATTGTAGGGCCTACTTACGACCGTCATAACTCATTCATAAGTGTTGGACGAGATGTATTAAAAATACTGGATGCCTTTCCTTTTTTTCAGGAATGACTGACAACCATTTAGTCATTTGGCACACATATTTTCATTCCTTCAGGTCTTTATATTGATTCTCAATGACATTTTAAAAAATTATTAATTTGTAGAATATGTTCATGTCTTCAATAAATCAAATTTCAGTAACAGGACTTTTGCCAAATGCACCATCGGCTTCTCCAAAATCAACTTCTCCAAATTCATCATCGACATATTCTTATATTGTATGTCTAAGGAAAAATCCTTATTAATATTTTATCTCTGTGTATGTGTGTGTGTGCAGCATATGTGTGAGGCTGCAGAAGCGAGGCAGCAGCTGGAGACAGAGCATGAACAGGCCCTGGAGATCCTCAGCTCCACACAGCAGGAGATCCAGCTTCTGCGAAAGGCAAAGAATTCAGCAAAACACACATACATATACATACAGCATGATACTTTCCTTAATAGGAATCAACAGCATCTGCGTTTCTCGGTTTACTTTTTTTTTCCTCCCCAATTTGGTCACTTGCTGATTCTCACCCACCAGCCAGCTGTCCCCTACAATCTGACACGAGTGTAGTAGGGGCAGTGGTGGCTTAGTGGTCAAAGGCTCTGGGTTACTGGTCAGAGGGTCATGGGTTCAAGCCCCATCACCCCCAAGCTGAGCCTCAGAGCAAGATCCTAACACTATGTGTCCCAGGGGTGCTGTATCATGGCTAAACCTGTGCTCTGATCCCAAATTCCTAACAAGCTGGGATGTGTGGAAAAGTGTTTGTGACAAATAAAGGCATTTTCTTCTTCTAAGGAGGGTGAGTATGCCATCCCTCCTAACCAGACAGCATGGGCAATTTTGCTGTCTTGGCTCCCGACCACTCATCATCGTCGTCAAGAATTTGAACTCGCAGTCACCTTTTTTTATGCATTCTGAAACATTACTGTCCTGAATAAAAGAACAAAACAGAATAAAGCAGAGTAACACAGACGCATTATTATTTTTGGATGCAAACTTTATATAATATTCGACCATAAACAGTCAGCTCCAAAGTAAATTTCTCTCATATTTTCAGTATGAGATTAAACTATACGTCATCTCGGAATGTGGAATGTCTGTGAAACAATTTCCTGTTATAACTTGTGATATAACAGCTATAAACAGTCATTTCATCACCAGCCTTGCTTTTTCATTGATCTTAAAGTTAAGACAAAAAAACCTCTCCACAGTTTGTCATGTTACAGAGAAACCACAAAGCAAAAACTCCTCTGTCCGGAGCACTTTCCCATGTTGGAAAACTTAAAGTTACAGCTTTACCTCAGTCCAAAAGCATTAAACAAACATCCCCTTACAGAAAACGTCATCATATCAACAATTGCACAAATTAGTTTGTTAAATAACAAAACATTTTCCAAATCTGTTTATTATTAGCCTTAGGTTATGTGGTGCATTCGCCATACAAGTCCCTGTGAACGAGCTGTTACTATAGAAACAATGTATAAGTATACATATTAGAACAAGTGCATTAATAACAAGCCTGTGATTTATGTTACAGCCAGAACATTCAGAGCCATCAGAAGTGCTGTTATAAAAATTAATCAACATCTTCTGATGCAATAATTTAACAGCGCTGTGGGATAAAGACTATAAAAAAGATATATATGGTGTGTTTTGTTTCCAGGCTCAGGTTGAGGCTGATAAAAAGCATGAAGAAAAGGTTCATTTGCTAGAGGTAAGATCATGAACTCATCCTTGAGCTATTTTCCTAAAATGAGACCATCTATCGCATCAACCCAACAGCGTGTTGGGATGAAAATGCATAATTCATTGGTCAGAAATACAGCAATGGAAATAAAAATCATAAAAATCCCCTAGCAATGGAGAGCATGGTACAGGTGCTAAATAAATTATTAGGTAATTATATAATAAAGCAAAAAAGGCAGTCCAGGGTGTGTGTTACAATGATTGATCATGGGTAAGGGTGTTCTTAGGCATGCTGCGAAGTGGTAAAACCCTTTTATTACACACATACAGTGCACTGTGTATGTGAAAGCAGCCTTAGAGCACTTTACTTTGCATCCCTGCAGACTTCAGAGTGGTCTTGGATAAGATATAATCTCATATAGCTCTCTTTAACAGATTTGCTATACTGAAGCAGAGGCTGATGACATAATGATGATGACAGGAAATGGCACAAATAATGAGGAACCTCACTGTGACTGTCTATCAATTGGACTAACTCATCCTTATAATCATTATATAAATGGATATTGCAATACAGACGGTTCAGTTTAGGAACATTATAAACAGTCCATTCAGAAATCTGCAGTCAGAGTGAACATAGCAGATGTATTTCTTATTTGTGTTGCACGGTGGTTAGATATTTAGCACATTTATATATATGTGATTTTTAATACATGTCTCATATCTGTGCCATATTGCCACATTAGAATGTTCTACGTAAGGATTAATGTCCATACTGGATCCATGTAGAACAGCGGTTCTTAACCTGGGGGTCGTGAGAAAACCTTTATTTTGAACGAGTGTACACAGAGGTTCACAGAGAAGCCACTGGTGGATTTTTGGATATCTGTGCACACCAAATACCAAGAATTGAGTGAAATGACATTGAAAAAACTCTCTGTGAGGCTGTTTTTTTAGTGCTGGTGTACCTGAAGAACAAGTATAGAGCCAGACTCATGGTAAAGATAGTTTGCATCTTTTCCTCAGCCCTACTCAGCCTCGACTGGACCTCCTCGGATCCTCTATCAAAGCCCAACCATCCCACTGAGTGAGTAGTTCGAAACATTAAAGCTGTTTTATATTATATTAATCTTTATCCATTTAACAGCCAGTGTGGGGTAGGGTGGGGTGAGGAGGGGTAGGGTGGGGTGAGGAGGGGTCGCAAAACACTGGGTTGCACTCACGAAAAGGTTAAGAACCGCTGATGTAGAAAGTCAAATCACAATGACGTATAATATATTGGAATTTTTTTGTGCCCTTCTTCTCTTCTCCAAACCACAAAGGTCAAAGTTCATGACCTGGAACAGAAATGCCGGACTCAGAGTGATAAGTGTAACATTCTGTCCAAAGAGTTGGAGAAATTTCACTTGGGTTTGCACACCGATCCTGAGCGCTGGCCAGAAACCGCCAGATCACGGAGAGCAATCTGTAACCTCCTCAACGAGCTGCAGAGTTGCACTGGAAAAGGTGGGCGGAGCCTCCTGAAAATCAGTTACATTTCCTTTTTCTTTTCTTTTTTTTTTTTAAAGGAGTTTGTCCTTTAAAAGCATTAAAGAAGATCTTCAGCTAAAATGTCACACAATGTCACACAATTTCTGCTTGGAAATGTAGAGTAGTAACAGAAGAGATGACTGACAAAAATGACCCGTTATTTTTATCTTTTCAATCGAATCGCGGAGTGCGTTAAAATCGCGTAACGCACACCTAGCCGTGGATTATTCCGCGTATACGATGGTCACTTGCCTGCATGGACAAGTTAAAGCTGTTGTTGATGTTTGCAGTGTAAAATTTGACTGAAAAGATAAAAATAATGGTTAATTTTCATGTTATTTTGTATACGGGTCGATAGAGCACAAATACTGCCTGCTCTAAACCATATACAGAGATAAAGTAGCATGATAAGATTGCATTTATTTGAATGGATTATAGTAAATAATTATTAGAGAGAGAGAGAGAGAGAGAGAGAGAGAGAGAGAGAGAGAGACTTTGACTTTTACAATCTTTTATTTTTAACAAAAGGTCACATTATACACATTAAAGTCAAATGTGACTCAATATAAAATTAATAAATATTTAGAGAGCATTAAAAAACCATAAATATATAGGTAATAAATTAGGTAAATAAAATAAATCAGCACAACAAAAGGCTAGTCGTTAAGAACATTATCAGCCTAATGCTGGTGTAAAACAAAGTTCTCCATCCACTACAGAACACAGAGCCTCCTCGCAGCACCACACCGCCTTGAACATCTCCAAGTCTCCCATACTATTGTAAAAGTTAAAATCGATCAGAATCCGTGATTTGATCAGTCTAGAGAGAATTTTTCTGGCATCGCAGTCTGTGTTCTGTGCCACTTTGTTTTTCCTGCTTAGGTATATCGACATTTTTGCCTGACCAAAGATAAAATTGATCAGCTGACACTTAAACCTGTTCTTTCTGACGTATTTAAAACCCAAGATAAAAATCTGAAAAGTAAAATCCACATAAAATGACCTCAGGTTGTTTTTTAAAAACACAAACAATGGCTGCAACCTGGAGCAATGTATAAAAGCATGAAAAACAGTCTCTCTCTGTGAACAGAATGGACATTCCTGTGTGACCTCAGGGTTTAAAACGGAGATAAAAGAATTCACAGAAACAATTCCATGTAAAATCCTCCATTGGAGGTCAGCAAATTTTTTAGTTAAGGGTGGTTTGTAAAGTGCCCTCCACTCTGGTTTAACATCATCATTAAAACCCAGTACAGCTCGCCATGGGGTGTCCACTCTCCCATTCAGTTTTTTCTTATTTAAAACTTTCACGCAGGCTTTGTAAAGGAGCTTGCCAGTCACTGTCTCAATGTTCATGTCACTGTTGAACTCCAGGAGGGGGCCACCATACCCATCTAGATCTGGAGCGATGCCCAGCTGGGGAAAAGGTTCCTCCTCTGTAGGTCTAGTCTTGCTTGTTTCATTGTCCATTAGCTGAGCACGCTCCTCTGACGTTAGGGTGGACCTCCAGCAATGTAGGAGCTTGTTCACAACACGCAGGGACCGTAGTCCTAGGCGCGCTGTTAAGTCCTCAGCCCGTGACAGGTCCGTTCCTGTGATGTTCACCAGCTGCCGGAGTGTCACAATCCCCGATGAGACCAGAACTCTGGATAATGATGGGGTGGTCACACCAGAGATATCTAATCTCCCACCATTCACCAGGGGTTCCTCCAGCAGCCAGTATGGTGTTCTGCACCCCTTGATTTGTTTTTTAAAAAAAGTCCATATTTTAAAAAGCCCACGATAAAAAACTGGTAATCCAACAAGGTCTAATGTTTTTGTGTCCATTAAAAACAAAGTTCTGTCTAATCCCAGTCCTCCTACTGTGTGTAAAAGCCTATAAGCTGCTGCTCTCCATACCAATCTCTCAGGTCCAGTGAGGAGTCTCTGGATAAACTGGAGTCGGAAGGTTGCAGTTCTGCTGGCTATGTGGACCAGCCCCTGCCCCCCCTCCTCCTTGGGCAGGTGAATGACACTTTGAGGGATCCAGTGTAGTTTGTCCCAGAAGAAGTCCACTAGCAGGGCCTGGATGTTCGAGAGCAGATTTGGTGGCGGATCCACACATGCCAGCTTGTGCCACAGGGTTGATGCTGCCAGGTTGTTGATGACCAGCGTGCGTCCCCTGTAAGACATTTTTGGGACCAACCACTTCCACCTGCTCAACCTGCCCTTCACCTTCTCAAAGACACCTTCCCAATTCTTATTTACAAACTCAGTGCTGCCTAGATAAACACCCAAGTACTTAAAACCACCCTTTTTCCACACCAAACCAGCTGGTAATGTGGGCTGCCCACCACCCCACTCTCCAACTAAAATGGCTTCACTTTTGGCCCAGTTGACCTTGGCAGATGATAAAATCTCAAAATCTTTTAAAACATCAATTAAAATATTCACATCAGTTTGTGTTCCCAGCATTATGACTAAGTCATCTGCATATGCTGAGAGACACAGAGAAGCGCTGGATTGAGATATCTTAAAACCAGAAAGTTGATCTCTCAGTTTACATAAAAGAGGTTCAAACGCTAGGGTATACAGCATACCTGACAGAGAACAGCCTTGTCTAATACCTCTGCAAACTCTAAAAGGGGCACACAAACCACCATTAACCTTCAGTACACTCTCAATTTCACTGTACAAAGTCTTGATCATGGCTATGAAACCTGGGTTGAAACCAAAGGTTTCCAGCACCTTCCACATGTATTCATGTTCAACCCGGTCAAAAGCCTTTTCCTGATCTAGAAAAATAAGGCCAGTCTTTAATCCCAATAGCCTGGAGATGTCCAAAATGTCACGAATTAAATGTATATTATCAAATATAGACCTGCCGGGCACACAGTACGTCTGGTCAAGGTGAGTGATGTGCTCCATTACCTTAGTCAGTCTTGAAGCTAGCGCTTTTGAGAGCAGTTTGTAGTCAGTGCACAACAGTGAGACCGGGCGCCAGTTCTTCAAATGCGTCAGGTCTCCCTTTTTGGGCAGGAGGGTCAGGACGGCTCTCCTGCAGCTCAATGGGAGTTCACCTCCCTTCACACTGCCTAGCACCACTTCTAGCACATCCTGCCCTATAACTGTCCAGAAGGCTTTGTAGAACTCTACAGGGAGACCGTCTATGCCTGGCGCCCTTCCATTCTCCATCCCTTGGAGAGCTTCATAGAGCTCTGCTAGAGTTAGCTCTATGTCCAGATCGCTGGCCACATGCTCTGGGAGTTTTGGCAGGTATTTTAGGAAGCTCTCTTCCACTGTCTGTGCCCCTGACTGCTCACTGCTGTACAGCTTCGAGTAGAAGCTAACTGTCTGCTTGCGAATTTCAGCGGGATCTGACAGAAGATCTCCTGATTCTGTTCGCACAGCATGTATGAATCTTTTCTGTCCATTCTTCTGCTCTAGACCAAAAAAGAACTTAGATGGAGCATCCATCTCATTCATGCTTTTAAAGCGTGAGCGGACCAGCGCCCCCTGTGCTGTGATGCCCAACAGGTCATTCATTATAGATTTTTTACTTTTGAGGGCTTCAATCTGCCCTCGATCTCCTGTGGTCTCCAAACACTGGAGTTCCACTATTCCAGTCTCCAGAGCTTTCAGAGATCTGACAATGTCTCTTGTGACATTAAGAGTGTACTGTTGACAAAATGCTTTAATTTGAGCTTTGGCCACATCCCACCACTGTTGTATAGAACTAAAAGCCATCTTTTCACATTTAAAAACATTCCAGAAATAAATAAAGGATTCTCTAAAATTAGTATCCTCTAAAAGTGCAGTATTAAAATGCCAATAAGCACTTTTTGGTTTTACATTTTCTTTACTGACAATACACTGCACCATATTGTGATCAGAGAGGCCTACTGGAACAATAAAACATTTAGTAAAAAGTGTCAGCTGATGTTTAAAACCATAAAAGCGATCTAGTCGTGCCAGGGAGAGTGTGTTGTCTATGGAGTGGGCCCACGTGTACTGCCTCTGGTTTCTATTTAAATTTCTCCAAATATCAATCAGTTCGTGAGCCTCCATCATCTCCCACAGGCGCTTACGGGAGGCTACATGAGGTTCTGTGTGGTTCCTGTCCAAGTTATCTGTTGTGCAGTTAAAATCCCCACCCAGAATTAAAATATCGGCAGTGTTGCAGTCAGCAATGACATTGTCTAGTTTATTTAACAAAACCATTCTCTCCACTGCACTGGTGGGAGCGTACACACAAATAAAAACAAAGCTCTCATTCTCATAGATAGCTCTTACTTTTAAAAGCCTCCCATTTAAAACCTCAACTACTGTATAAGAACTGGGAGTAAAATTGCGAGCAAACAGTAGGGCAACCCCACCACTAATTGATGTATTGTGACTTAAAATTGCCAGCCCACCCCACTCCTTCATCCAGCTAGTAGCATTGTTAACATTACTATGTGTTTCTTGCAACATCGCTACATCAATACGCTTCTGCTTTAGTAACTCATATAGTTTTACACGCTTTTCGTGTTCTCTTGCCCCGTTAACGTTTACACTTGCAATACGAATCCCAGTCATAAGAACAAGGTGTAGATAAAACAAGCAGATGATGAAACCCATTTTAATACAAAACACACCAAACACTCTACTGGTCATCATCAGAAGTTTCTTTGCTGACTTTAGTAATTAATTTCTTCAGACGATAGATCTCAGTGTCAATAAAAGCTCCTTCTCTTCTAAAATGTTTGACATCATGGATAAACTGCTTCAGATCTGGGAAGTGCTTTTCTACTACAACGTTCTTTTGCCATTTAGTATTCCGTAAGAACTCCTTAATGTTCTCAGCACGGTATACAACTTCTCGCTTTTCTTCCTGAGAGCCAAAGTTAAAAACAGAATCTGACATGTAATCATCACTGTCTGTTTCTTTTTCGTCTACTTTAGTGTCTCTTTTGGCCTGTTTGCTCCCTTGTCCCTTACCTCGTTTTTTCCGCTTGTTCGGTACTTTAAACATGGGTTCGTCCTCCATCTCCACGTCTCCCCCATCCCCCGGCATAGTGTCTGGTGCTTCTGAGCGACTGCTCTGCACCCCTGTACCTGCCTCTGCCAGCGCAGGTATCTCCAGCTCTGCACCAGAATCCACTGCGTCTTTATCGGTCAAACAAGGATTCTCTACTTCAGGCAAGCAGGACTTCTCTGGAGCCACTTCAGTCAAGCAGGGCTTCTCTGGGGTTGGTATATCCTTCGTGGGTTCCTGGGCTACAGGCTGAGATTGAGGTTCGCTCTCACTAGGCTCCGGTGCAGTAGCAACTCCGGGGCCTTCAGCAGCGGGCTGAGCTGCAGCCGCAGGGGGAACGGCTCCAGAAGGCCCAGCTACTTCCTGCCCCGGTCGCTCAGAAACACCACGGTCACTCTGTCTCTCAGGACAGGCCTGGACAAGATGTCCTATTTTGCCACATTTAAAACATTTTATGTCTGTGTCTGTAGATACAAAAATGCTGTAGCCATAGCCTTCTACACTGAATTTAAACACTAGGTTCAATTCCTCTACACCATCTTTCAGAATCATAAAAACCATTCTTCTAAAAGACACCAAGTGCTTAACTAGTGGGGACTTACAGCCAAGGGGGATTTTCTTTATGGGGGAGACCAACCGCCCTTATCTAGACAGTTCTTTGGATATGATCTCATCGGATATGAAGGGAGGGACATTAGACAGTATAACCTTTTTGGATGGGGAACTTAGGGAAGAGACCATCGTAAGCTCATTATTAAGTACAATTCCTTTCTGGACAAGCTTGTTTGCTCTATCAACGTCATTCACAAAGACTACAATTGCACTATTCATGCGGGAGGCAGAGACAATGTTCTCATGTCCCACCACTTCTCCTACCGCTAACACACACTCCTCCACACTCGCCCTGCACGCCACCCTCACACCGTGCCGGCGAGTCAAACTCACACAGCCGCGTGTTTGGAGCCGCCATGCTCCTCCACCGCGACACGCACACACACACACACACTTACTCGCTTTCACACTCGTTCACACACACACACACACACACACAAATAATTGATCCGAGATGTTTACACGGAAAAAAATTGCATCAAATGCCGAAAAAAGCTGGCGAAACGCCAACCGCTCTCACACGCTCAACACGCCACACTCGCTCCACTACTGCGCATGCGCAGAGAGAGAGAGAGAGAGAGAGAGAGAGAGAGAGAGAGAGAGAGAGACGTCCAGCCAATCAGAATCGACATTCTGACAGACCATGGTATAAACATATCTAATTTTTATATCTTATATATAATATATATTATAAATAATGAAATAATTCTTCCATGAAAATAACACAGAGGAATGTAAAAATAATTGAAATGTGAGTGTTTAAGGATTTGGCCCTGCATATTTGATCTATATTATATGCATCTTTATATACTGTATTATGTAATTATTTTTGTGCTATAATACTGCTGTATGATGGCTAAAGACAGTGAATGCTGAGAGAAAAATTTATTTCTCGGTTACAAGTTTTTTTTTTCTTCCAAAATTTGTGTAAAACAGTAACAGAATAAAAACTATGCCAAAAATGACAGCATAAAAGCTTGAATCTTTTTGAACCTCTATAAGTGAATGAATGAATTATTTCTGTGAGTTATGAAGCATGCAGCTTAATGAAACATTCTCTCTCGTATAAATTGAACCCAGAGCGTCTCTCTCAGGTGACTGTCGAGGCCCGGCGGTGATTGACAGGCGCTGGCGTTTGGCTGTGTAACTCTATGTTGTGCAGGTGATGACAGATCTGCAGGTTCTCCGCTAATCTCTGAGCTCCTCCAGCCACTGCAGGTCAGCAGAGATACACCTGAGACGCCGTTGCACATCAACATCGCCATAACAGCGAGACCCCAATTAATGAGCATCTCAGAGGTGTGTTCGTCTTCTACAAATCTCTTCCACTTTAAAAGTCCTGTAGTCATTCATGTGGCTTGTAGCAGGTGCTACTGTTAGCACGCGTAAGTGTGGCCTGTCCACCATTTTTTTTTTTTTTTTAGCTCCAGTGAGAAACCGTAGTAACAACTGTATTTATAGCTTCTAAAGCTAACTAGTTCAGCACAAATTACATAATGCGCTATGTGTAAATAGGTTGCTTGATGTACGTTACATGCTCGGCTTCATACTAGTTTAGTTGGCAGATTAACAAAGCAAGCTATCTGTACTAGCTAGATATGCTCACCAGAGGCACTAATGAGGCACTCTGCTACTTCTTTTCAAGTCATGTCTCTATACACATTCAATGACAGGTGATATTTGAAAGGATAAGACTGAAACCACTTGTTGTGCCTCAAATGAAGTAATAATCTCTAATCACAGATGGATGATGAGGTGAGTCCAGCTCCAAGGTCCAAGGCAAGATACACAGGACAGGTTCGTCTCTGCACGGCCCGCTACAGGTACGGACGTTTTGGGTTTTTTTTTTACTTCTGATGTGGGATGTTTAAAAAAAAACGAAAAAATGTCTGCTGTCATTTGAATAATAAAAAAATGTATTCTGCTTTAGGCTGATGTGTGTGTGTGTGTATATATATATATATATACATATATATATATATATATATATATATATATATACACTCACACACACACACACACACACATATATATATATATATATATATATATATATATATATATATATATATATATATATATATATATATATATATATTAATATAATATATTAATTTTGGTTTCAGTGTATTGTCATTTCGATCTGTTAATTTTCGTTGTACTCGACTGAATTGTGAAGTTTAAACTTTAAGCTTAAATAAATGTTAAATTGTATTAAATTGCATGAATACTTTCACGTTGTTAGGGAAATATCTCAAACTGAAATATCCGTTTCTCTCCATGGGGATGTTTTAATGTTTTACATTTGTGCAGCTACTGCTTTTGGACAGAGCTTTTTTTTTATTTTTATTTTGAAGCATTTTTAACTCTCCCACTCTCATTCTCTGAACAGTTATAATCCTTACGATGGACCCAATGAGCATCCTGAGGCTGAGCTGCCTCTTGTTGCTGGGAAATATCTCTATGTGTACGGAGACATGGATGATGATGGATTCTATGAAGGTGAACCACATTCTCACATTCTCAAATCTTTGGCTTGTTTTGATCAAATGGTACCTTGGTTGTATTTTTAGGAATGCTTTAGCTGTAAATATCCACGACTCCCAAGCATGTGTATAATTAAATAAGTAATTTGGGTTGAGTTTAATGTCATTCCTCAGCAAGGGTTTAATAAGTGCTTCTTGAAGGACTGACAGATTAAACTGCAAATCGGCAAGTACCCTGCAGCTACACCGCCGGGTGAAGAAAAAAAAAAAAACAACCACACTTTCAAAGCGTCTTTTCACTGAGTCACTTACTCTGGTTTTATCACAGTTTCCTTTTTTGCACTAAGTAAATTGACTATCTTTAGATCACGGTTTAGAGCTCTGGATGCAAACTGAACTGTGGAGATTTGGTTATTGTACACAGAGTTGCCGTTTTACTTTATAAGTGCATATTGTATGTGTAAAATTACTGACTGTAGTCCATCTGTTGCTTTACAATGTATTTTCCCCCTCTACCCCATCCATCAGTGTAAAATGTGCACCACTGACCATGGGCAATATTCACAAAATAATTTATTTACCAGTAATAGTTGTTCTAAGTGGCACAGAAAGTTTCTTCTTAAAAATGTCTTCTTTATCCTAGTTCATGAAACCACTGAGGAAGAATTCTTAAGATGCTTTTTTATTTCATTGTTTTCGTTAGTGACTCACTCCATAGTCATTGAACTACACATGAAAAAAAAACCCTAATTCTCATTTAGGATTTCTCTGATTTTAGAGCTGTTTGAGATTGGCAAATGGGTTTTCCAGAGGTCTCCCAGGTTGTTGCTTCATGACGTAATCTGAGGCAGTGATTTTATTTTCTAAGATATTAAATAAACATAAGATATTAAACAGGCTAATTTGCAATGTGCAATCAAATCAATTGTGCATGAAGCTAGTGGGGTGTGTTGTGCATGATTTCCAGTGAATAATAGTTTCAATGACAAGATGTGCTGCAAGAAAGATGCAATCGTCTGCAAACCCTGTTAATGAATCAGCTAGGGCTTTTAGACGGTGTTTATCAAGTTTGCACATGTTTTTCACTTTCAACTTGAGTACATCAGGATTTTAGACTGAAAAAACAAGGAATATGACTAGAACACAATTTTCTCCAGATTCGACAGTTAGGAGTTACTTTTAACCTTATGATTCTTTGTGAATATGGCCCCTATTGGGTGGTGGACCCTCCCTATTGATGTACTGTAGGGGGGTCATTACATTCAGTATGTAGACCTACGAAGTTATACGCTCAATATGCCAGGAGTAGAGGATTTATATTATATAATCTTTGGTTGTTTTGCATGAGTCATGTGTTACTGTCGTGAAGTGTGAGTCAGACCTCATCTTTTATGATTCTTCCAGGAGAGTTGCTGGATGGCCAGCGTGGATTGGTCCCTTCTAATTTTGTGGAGTTTGTCCAGGACAAAGAGAAGCCATCGGTGGATGGAGCAGAAGATCTGGGGCAGCTGGAGCATGGCCGTTTAAGCCTGACAGCCATAGACGGAGGTATTTCCCTGGACAGCCTAAGCGTTGACTCTCTTGGGCCGTGCAGTAACGGGACTGGCACTCTGGATGCTGAGGAGCTGGCTGATGACATCGTGCCTTACCCGAGAAAAATCAACTTAATCAAACAGCTGGCAAGGAGCGCCATCGTGGCTTGGGAGCAACCTCTAGTGCCCCTTGGTTGGGGCAACATCAATGGCTACAATGTTTTAGTGGACGGGGAGGTTCGCGCTACTGTGCCCTTCAGTGGCAGGACCAAACTCTTGGTGGAGAAGCTGGATCTAGCCACCTGCACATACCGCATGTCAGTGCAGAGTGTGACGGACCGAGGTTTGTCGGATGAGCTCCGCTGCACCATGCTGGTGGGACGGAATGTCACGGTGGCTCCAACGGGCCTGCGCTTGGACGACATCATGCGTGACTCAGCGGAGCTCTCCTGGCTCCCCAGCAACAGCAACTACTCGCACACAGTGTTTTTGGATGGAGTTGAGCATGCTGTGGTGAAGCCATGCTGTTACAGACTGCGCTTCAGCAACCTGAAAGCCACCACCGTGTACAAGGTGAGGGTGGTGGCCAAACCACACCAGGTGCCCTGGCACATGCCACTGGAACAGCGAGAGAAAAAGGAAGCCGGGGTCGAGTTCTGCACACAGGCTGCAGGTCAGATGCAACTTGTGTCATTGATCTACAGCTATACCTATTTGATATCGAAAAGATATAGAGCACAATAGAAATGAGCAACAGTTGGAATAGATCACTTAATAATACTGACGAAGATAGCTTCGTAACCCAGTGAGCACAAAGGGTTAAGGCCTGAGACCAATGAAACTTGGTGATATATTTCAGTTCCATCAGTTCGAAATACAGACATCTTTGTGTAGATGTGTGGACTCTGTCCTGCCCATCTTTGCACTGTAGAAAAGACAAATATTGTTGTATATGAGACATCACACAAGACAGACCAAACAGACCATGCCCTCAATACCCTCATTCCATCAACCGAATAACATGAAGAATGATTACGAAACTGTCTAAAGTGGGGATAACACTGAAAACTTAGGCTGGAGTTCTGATTGGGTTCTGCTTTGCACTAGACAGAGAAACCCCTTTCTAAAAACTTTTAAAAAGTAGTGTTTGTTGAATAGTATGGAGCAGATAGGAAAGGATGGTGAAACTTCACGAGTAAAGAATGACACAGATGGGAATTTATAGGAGTTAACTAGCAGGACGGTGGAGTTTAAAGCATGGGCTTTCTCCCAAACTTGATCATGGCAGACTACAAGCAATTTAAAATGGTCTAATAAATGTTTTGATCAGGATGTCCATGACCATAGCTGATTGTTTTTGTCTTGATCTTAACTTCATCCTTCCTCGCAGAGAACGCACACATAGCCTTGAAGCATTTTTCCTTGAACAACCCTAATAAAATGTATTTACACTTTTTAAAGCCGTGCCCATCCATAAATTCCAAGCAGATCCTGAGATTACCATATTTATGTTGCAAGACAGCATTCCCAAAAAGTAGTTAATACACATGCAGTCTGTTAAATTTAATTTGCATTTTAATAGAAATCTGTTCAGCAGGGAATTGGTGTTTATAGACAAATTTCACAAAAATGGGCGATGCATCACTATAAGACATTATGCATGGACTAACTAATAGAACAACAGTGTATAAATGTATTGCATTTGCAATATATTATTTAAGTACATTAAACACCTAATTGTATGAACCAACCATTAACTTGAGTTAATTAGCCAGTCTCAAGAGCTTTTCCCTCATCAAGGAAACTGTAAAGCACTTGTATATCGATCCATAAAATCGACTATTCCTTTTGGGCAGGCAGTGCCCTGAACCAAGAGGACACTCTGTTCCAAACAGCACTGATCCAGCTAGATTGCATTATCTGTCCCTTACAGGCCCTCCTCTGCCTCCCAATGAGGTGCAGGTCCAGTGTGGACAGGCTCCAGGGATTCTGCAGGTCCACTGGAAGCCTCCATTGTTGACGCCCATGGGGACCTCCAATGGTGCCAATGTCATTGGCTACGCAGTGTGCACCAAGGGCCAGAGGGTGAGCGCATGAATCACTGCACATTCGTCATTATCAGCCGTGCTTATGTAATACATACAAACTGCAAACCAACAGTGAGTAGATCAGAAAATGTTTCAGTCATGATGTAGACCAGTGACTCCTGGAGAGCTACTTTTCGGCAGAGTTTTAGAGATTATTATTAACCCTGGCTTGTAAAAATACTGATTGACTTGATTAGAATTAACATGGCTCAAGGCTGGGAAATGCTGTTTTAGGTAATACTTGTACCCTCTGTTGGAGAATATAAGTCATTGCAACTACTCATCTAACAGCAGGGTAAAACAAATTATCTACTTGCTATTCTCATGCTCAGATAGGTTGGTACCATTGATTCTGTGGGTGGAGTGAATTCAAAATCTGACAGCACAGTGGTACTTTTCAATGCAAAATTACACTTATGTCTACCTCTTAAGTAAGACCCTCTGTTAGAGCAGACTCCCAGACAATATGGTATTTTCCTAAAGCAAAGTAATAAACGTTCTGCCCAAACCCAGTTGGATGTGCACAATTGATGTAAACCCACTTTACTATACAGTAATTAGGACACTTCATCCAAATACTAACCAAAGCTGAGTGAATGATTTTATACATAAAAAAGAAAAACTCAGCTGTGCTGGTGACTGTTTTATAGTATTACAGTTGAATATTCATCACTATGAACGGAACATTCATAGTTTAATTAACAGAACGAATATAAATGTCTAAAAAATTAATTAACATCTGACTCATAAAAGTTATTACCATTGTAAAGATGAGTAATTAATTAAATCATACAAGTTTTCATTGTGAAAATGAAGAGGATACATCAGAAAACTGAGGCTCTACAAACATCTGGACTTGCTATTGGTTTCAGATCGCTGAGGTGTTGTACCCAATGGCTGACTTTGCAACAGTGGATCTGAACTGTATCCAGTGTTTGGAGGCCCGTGAGGTCGTGGTCAGGACTTTATCAGCACAAGGCGAAAGCCAGGACTCGCATGTCGCCGTCATTCCTAACAACCTGCTCGTGCCTCCACCCCAAGTCCACCTTCCACCTCACCACATGCCCCAGCCCTTGCCTCCATGCACTGCACTCCCACCTCCAATGCAGCCTCTTCCCCCTCATGCTGGCCCTGATTCAAGTTCCCATCTTCAAACACTTCCCATTCGCCCAAACCAGCCAGTTGCTCATCTTCAGCCTCATCCTCTACCCCATCCTACTCAGCCATCTCCTCCTCACCTCCAGCCTCTACCTGCTCACCCTTTCCCCCAGCCCCAGCCTACCATTCCAATACATCAGCCCACAATCCCAATACCTCAACCCACCATCCCAATGCCTCAACCCCACATTCCCCAGTTGGCCCTTCCCCAGCCACAGAGACCACCAAGTGCCAGAGAATTGGAAACCAAAGAGCAGGTACTGGGCATGCTTCACCCTGGTGGGGGTCCTGCACAGCCATGGGAGCCTTTGTGTTCTGGCCTTCCCCCAGCTCTGCCACATGGACACACTCTCGAGGCACCGCCATGCCCTAACCGCCGCTCACCTTCTCCTCAGAGAATCCTTCCCCAGCCCAGAGGCACCCTCATTCCAGATACAATGGCCAAAGCCATCGCCCGTGAAGCTGCCCAAAGAGTGGCTGTAGAGACCGGGCGGGTGAGTGCTGACTGATGCAGTAAATTTGTTTACTTAAGAATATGTGTACTGGGGCCTCATTAGGATTCATGTCACACTACAAAATCTGTTGGAATGCAGCAGACGTGGTTACTGAGGTTTCTGAAAGTATTTTGCTGTATATAGATGGAGAGGCGAAGTCAGGGCTTTCACTCTCAAAACTCAGATGAGGAAGAGGATGAGGAAAGCTATCAGTCTCGCAGAAGAGGAGAATCTGTGGATGACTTCCTTAGGGGCTCAGAACTGGGCAGGCAGGTACGGGAGCCCAATATCACGTGATGTTGCTCTAGTAAGGCAAAAAGCAGTACTTGCAAATTTTTGTCAAATTGTATATTTAGTGTGTATATATTGTTTTGTTTAAATAATGAATAAGAACCCTACTATTAGCCATTGATTATATCTTGTTGACCCTTTGCTATGCTCTGTCTCCTTTCTAAAGCTCTAAGCTTTCAAGGACAGCATATCAACAATGGAGGTTTCAATGACAAGAATTTACTCTTAGAATAGGAAAAGAAGGTTCCTCCATGAGTTATTTGGATGGTTAACAGTACTAGTTTTTTGAAGTGGTACTACATGGAATATTTTCTAAATGTGGAATTCAGAGAGACAAACCAAGTAACCTTTTAGGGTGGTAGATGGAAGGTTTTTTTTCCTTCAGTACAAAATATACCATTGAAACAATACATCCGACATTTCAGTTAGTAGACAGGAAGGTCTCCACTATGCATTTTAAGGCTACATTCATACATATCTTTGCAGTATCATAGGCAAGTATAAATATTACAATTCCCAGTTTTAAAAAAAACGTAACCTGATTGAGTGATCCCTGTAAATGACTTTGAAATTAAAGATCGTTTAGAGATGAATAAAAAGGTCTTTTAGAAATAAAACATCTGGAACAGTTTGGTTCCAGTGTGCCAGGGAGGGATTACGTGCATATATTTACTGTGAATGGTTCTTGTAATATATTTCCAGTGTAAGCTAGCAAATAGTAATTAGGCTGTCACCATTCTCCATTTCACAGTAATTAGCAATTTCTTTATTTTTTTTTAAGACTTAGCTTGCTAGTCACAAACTTGTTAGCTTGCTAGCTACATATTGTAGCGCATGGTGATGTTGTCCTCCCATTGTTTATACCATTTCATGCCCCCTCTGTAAAATTTTAAGATATTGGCTATGTGATTGACAAATATGCCATGCACAATATTGTTTGTTATGCATAGTTGCAGTTGTTAAAATTTAATTGGTCAATAATTGATTTTTAAGAGGGGGGTTTAGTGAAGGGTCAATTGTCTAGCTACAATATGCTTCATTGGACATCAAATAAGCGTTGATGTAATTTTTTTTCTTTCAGTCTATGAGCAGCTACTGAGCTCTGCCTTAGTAGGGTAGCTGTGGTTCAGATGAAGACTTCTGACAAAACCTGAATAACCAAATCTTCAGGTTGAGCTTCGCTGTTTTTGTGCTGTACTCTGAATGGATGTTTCATTGCCACAGTCCCACTACAGTCACAGTGAAGATTACCAGACAGAAAGCAGTCGAGGTTCAGACCTATCTGATATTCTGGAGGAGGATGAAGAGGAGCTGTACTCTGAAATGCAACTGGAGGATGGACGACGGCGCAACTCACACAGTGCTCTTAAGGTGGGTCCTGATATGACTGAGACAATTGGAGTGACCCAAGCTGGCTTTCCATTCAAATGTTTCGCAATTTAAACCTTTTTTTTTTCTTCAAAAAGTTGCCAAAAGAAAATGTAAATACATTTGTTTCCATCATGGTCATGTGAAAATCCTGAAGGTGGTATAAAAGTGATTAAGGGGGAAAGACTATTAAATAACCAATAAAAAGTGCACAGCTGTTTTTCACCTGTGTAAAGAAAGAACAGCAGCATAATGGAGAGATAGAATGTTTGATGTTCAATCTATTTCTCTATTCATCTTCAAAACTTGATTTATCCCGGTCAGGATTATGGTGATAAAAAAGTAGTTTATTTGTCTAGCCAAATAGTGCTGAAACATGGAACTTAAATCCTCATCATTCACTGACTGATGATTCATACGTCACTCATATACACTACAGTGCCCTCCACTAATTTTGGTACCTTTGGTAAATATGAGCAAAGAAGGCTGTGAACTATTGTCTTTATTGTTTAACCTTTTGATCTTTCGTTAAAAAAATTAACAAAAATACTCTGCTCTCATGGATATCAAACAATTACAAATAATACACAGGTTTATCAAAAAAATCTTTGTTAAATATATGTGTGACACAATTATTGTCACCCTTTTTTTTCAATACATTTTGCTACCTCACTTTGCCAAGATAACAGCTCTGAGTCTTCTCCTATAATGCCTGATGATGTTGGCGAATACATGGCAAGGGATCTGATACCGTTCCACCATACAGAATCTCTCCAGATCCTTCACATTTCAAGGACCACGCTGGTGGACTCTCCTCTTCAGTTCTCCCCACAGGTTTTCTATGGGGTTCAAGTCAGGGGACTGGGATGGCCATGGCAGGACCTTCATTTTGTGGTCAGTAAACCATTTTAGTGTTGATTTTGATGTATGTTTTGGATCATTGTTCTGCTGGAAGATCCAACAACGGCCCATTTTAAGCTTTTAAGAGGCAGTCAGGTTTAATATTTGTTGATATTTGATAGAGTTCATGATGCCATGTATCCTAACAAAATGTCCTGGTCCCCTGGCAGAAAAACAGCCCCAAAACATTAAAGAACCACCACCACATTTAACTGTGGGCATGAGGTACTTTTCCATATGGCTACCTCTCTGTGTACACCAAAACCTCCTCTGGTGTTTATTGCCAAAAAGCTTTATTTTGGTTTCATGTGACCATAGAACCCGATCCCATTTGAAGTTCCAGTAGTGTCTGGCAAACTGAAGATGCTTGAGTTTGTTTTTGGATGAGAGTAGAGGCTTTTTTCTTGAAACACTTCCAAACAACTTGTGGTGATGTAGGTGACTTCGGATTGTAGTTTTGGAGACTTTCTGACCCCAAGACACAACTAACTTCTGCAATTCTCCAGCTGTGATCCTTGGAGATTTTTTGGCCACTCGAACCATCCTCTTCACAGTGTGTTATACTCCTGTGAAACAGGAAGTCATGTTTGAACAATTTCCTGTAACTAGTCACCCAGCTGCACAAAAAAATTTATACACCAATAGGAATATACGTCAAATATATTTTCCTAATATGAATTCATAGGGCAGCCAATAATTGTTACACACCTATATTTAACAAAGATTTTTTTTGTCTGATAAACCTGTGTTTTGTTTGCAATTGTTTGATATCCATGAGAGTATTTTTGTGAATTTTGTTAACAAAAGATCAAAAGGTTAAACAATAAAGACAATTTTTCAGTCTTCTTTCCTCACATTAATTGTATGATGTATTTGATTTATGCATCATTTGTTGAACATTCTAAGGTTGATGGTTATAGTATTGTGCTGTAGAATACTAAGTAGCATCTTTTACATCTGTTGTCTCTTCTGCTATAAGGTTGGAGGCAACGTTTCATCTTCAGGAAGGCTGGATCGGGACTCAAATCGGAGGCCAGCTCATGGGGGTCCTCAACCCCAGCGCAGACCGCTCATGGTCCCCTCTATTGGTCAGTGAACCTCAAGTTTGTCACATGACTCAGTTCAGCCCTGCTCAACAGTTTATCATAGATCTTCAGCTAATTCCAACCGTTGCTCAAGTTCAAAGGTCAAAAACGTTTAGATTATAAAATTGATTTCTGAAAGGGCACAGTCTCAAGTTATTAAAGCTTTTCTTAGGGATATAGACAGTACTTGTGTAGCCCTCTCTGCCTCATTTGCTTAACTGGACGACTTGTTAGGCAAGGCCGTGCAAAGTGGTGTGGTCTGTTCATGGTAACAGCTCTTTGGTTGGTGTTTCCCTCAGAGATAACCACTGAGAGTAACAGTGAAGGGAACCGTTCTCCGGTCATGGAGGATGTTTACTATGGCCGTGTAGCGCGGCACAGGACATGGTGTTCACGGAGGCATGGTGGCCACAGGCCTCCTTATGGTATGTGTTGCAGCTCCGTGTTCTGCCAAAGCACAATGAGACAGAAGAGCAAGAAAGTGCCATGAGCAAGTTTCTGAAACGCATGAGGTTGAAACGCTGGACTGCCAAGATGGAGGCTTGCATTAAGACTTAAGGGATGCACACTAGGTATAAGATGGTTGCCCTTGATAGTAAAGTGTTCGCTTCCTGCTCAGAGAATGTTCTTCCCTGTTGCACCAACCTGCCATGAGATGCCTGCTAAACCCTTCCCTTTCCATCTCAACTTCAGGCTTTTACGTTGGCTGTGCATGATATTAGGGAAAACATTAAAGGTAGTGCCTTACACTAAATTGTAACCAGATTGTAATCCAACAAAGTTATGTTTCACAGGTGATAGAAAACTTACTGTACATTCCATTTTGCATTGCATCAGCTTTCCAGAATGTACATGGGGCACATTTGCTAGTTCCTCTTTGGCACAGCCTAGTAAGTTGTGGAAGATGTATGGTGTACATCTTAAGGTGGAATGTTATTCAGGACTAATCAGAACCAAGACTAGTTTTCTTCAGCTCCTGTTTAGTGCATGGTTAAAGTAGTGTTTTTTTCTGCCCATGTTTTCATTTATTGGACTCCCAGTGAAACACATTTGGCTTGCAGCTTGTGTGATATGTTGCCATCGGAGTGTATTCTACCATTCATTGCATCACCACATGTTTGTCTGTGACGCCACTCAAAGATTTAGTAATAAGGAATGAATTGCAAATGAAGAAGATTTTAACGTGCTTACACTCAAACCATTGGTCACTGGTCATTGAACAAATATAAATGACCTAAAATTACCTCATGTTTAAAGATTTGAATGTATGAATGCATGTGAAATCAGATTTCCTGAAGGTAGATTCACACGCACGTTGACCTAACACAGGAAACAAAATTCTGGAAATAACCAAACATAACCTCACCAACATTTTTCAGTCTTCTATCCATCATTTCTCAGGAGGTTACAGGGACCGAGGACGGCGGTCTCCTCCACACTACGATGAGTCCGAATCTGAAGACCCCTTCCGTATCTTTGTAGCATTGTTCGAGTATGACCCTCTCTCCATGTCCCCAAACCCAGATGCTGCTGATGAAGAGCTTCCTTTTAAAGAAGGACAGATCATCAAGGTGAGGCGTCAAGACAGAGAGTCACAGCTGATGATATTTGATCATCCAGCCATTGTAATTAAGATCTTCCTTGCTGTTCTACTCCAACCTCTCTTACAGGTGTATGGGGACAAAGACACGGATGGGTTTTATCGGGGAGCGATCCATGGCCGGTCTGGCCTCATTCCCTGTAACATGGTGTCAGAGATACAAGCTGAGGATGAGGAGACTATGGATCAGCTCATGAAGCAGGGCTTTCTACCCTTAAATACCCCAGTGGATAGAATAGGTAGTGCATCTTCAAACATCCACAGTTTGACTCTTTCTTTTGCAGAAATTTCTATTCATTCTTTCATTTTCGGTAAATTCATTATCCTAGTCAAGGTGGTGGTGGATCCAAAGTCTATCCTGGGAACAGTGGTTGTGAGGTGGGAATACACCCTGTTTGGGACACCAGTCCATCACAGGGCACCATGCACAAATACATTGAGACATTGTTTCACACCTAGGAGCAATTGAGAGTATCCAATCCATCTACTGATATGTTTTTGGAAGGGAGAAGGATGGGAGGAAACTGGAGAACCCGGTGGAGAACCCACGCCAACTCAGTGGGAAACTCAGTAGCAGCCACAAACAGTAAACTCACAAGCAGTAAACCAGGCCCAAGATTGAACCATGGACCCTTTAAGGTGGATTTTTTCAGGAAGCAACACTACCCACAGTACCAATTCAATTCAATTCAATTTTATTTGTATAGCGCTTTTTACAATAGACATTGTCTCAAAGCAGCTTTACAGAAGTACCACCCAGATATTTCTAAGTTGCTTTTCATGCATCATGCAACACTTCCTTTGCAAATCATTGGCCACTTCAGTGGCATTCCACTAAAAAAACAAGCACTTTTAGCTGCCGGCACGGCACTGATCTGAGTGTTTGGTTTGAACATCACCGTAGGCATGACTCAAGACCCACACCACATAAAACAGTTTGATTGGCCGCCTCCTGGCAATATTAGATTTTTTGGATAAAGTTGAGAAATTTTTAATATTTCTGCTCTTGTCATGTGCTTCATGCCAAACTTGCACCCACATTGGTCTCTGCAGGATGTTCACACGTCTTTTAGGGCAAATTGACAACAAAGTGCCTGAACTCTGGTTCCTGTCTGTGCTTGGCATGTTCTTCCTTGTTCATATGGGTTCCTTTGGTTCCTCCAGTTTTACTTCCACCACCCAGTAGCAGATCAACTGACAGACTAACTGGCATAGGCAGAGTGTATGCCCACTTTGTGCCCAGTTATTCCTGCCATGGTCCTGAATGAACCTATACCCTGACCTTCTATTACTTCAAGACTTTCACGAATAAGAGATACTCTCATTGCTTCTTTTCTGTAGAGCACAGTCGAAAAGGCGGCCGGCACCCTGTGGCTACTAGAAGAATGGTTGCTCTTTATGACTATGACCCCAGGGAGAGTTCACCAAATGCAGATGTTGAGGTGTACACACACACACACACACATACACATCAAACACATTCTCAGTCTTTCACTTTGCTAACACATATGATGCTCTGTGATACAGGCGGAGCTGACGTTCTGTGCTGGTGATATCATCGCTGTATTTGGGGAGATAGATGAAGACGGTTTCTACTATGTAAGTTACTGACTCTTAGAAAGAAAGAAACCTTCCAGGGGTCTTTAAGGGTTCTTATGGAGGTAACATTTTCTTAATTTAACACACTGGTCTTATATGTAGGAAAGCTTTATCGACCGAGCCAATGTACAATACAAAATCCATATCCAAAAGGTAGAGCAGGCAAAGGTCAAAACATGACCTGGCATCAAACACACACAAGAGAACCAAAGGATTATCAGGATAATCAGATAATCTGATCAGTCAAATGAACAGGCAAAGGATCTAGACAGATTCAGACACTTGTGCAATTAGAGAATTGGCAAGACTTCATAATTAACTACTAAAAACCATCAGCGTAATATAAGGAAATGAGGACATGAACATGAAATTCAGGTCAGAGTTTGTGGTAGAACTCTGGAGAATGCTAGTGAGAAAGTCACAGAATCTTCAAGGGTTCTCCCAGAGGAACAACCAAAGAGCACTTTAGGGCTCTAGATTAAACATACAGCTGAGTCCGTCACATTGGCTTGCCTCAATCTAAAACATTTCATAAACAATTTGTATGTTTAAAAAAGTGGTCATTAGATTCAAATAGATCCAAGGCAGAATATTTATGCTCATATTTATGAACCAAACACATACATGAGTGAAAAGTGGTGATTGTTTTCTAGTGAAATGTGTTAACATGGCTAACCTCCTTTCAAAGATTAAAAAATATATATATATCAACATACCCTTTCTTCTTTGGCATCACTTCAGATTAAGGATTAAGAACTTGGACTTTTTTGGAACCAAGAAACAAGAAAGAGGCCAGAAGTAAAAAAAAAAATGGAACAAGAAACATTGGACAACTCAGCAAACAGGGGACGCCCCCCGGATGCTGCGAACGTCCACTTAGGTCCGCATTCGGTCCGGTTTATAACGCTTGCTGGCGGACGTTCCAAGGACGTCAGAGGATATCAAATCATAACACTACTGAATGTGTTCATTTCAGCGAAAGTCCCCTAAGTGTCCCGAATGGCCGCTGGACGTCCTGTAAACATCCCCTTGAACATCTGTAGGACATCAAGGGGACCCTACACATGGACGTTCGGCGGACGTGCGTAGAGGTCATTTAGGGGACGTCCTGGGGACCTTTTCTTGTCAGCTGGGAAATGGCTTGGTAATGATCAGGTGACAAATACTGAAACAATACTTCACACAGGACAAATTCTACTAAATATACAAAATAATCAACGGGAAATTGAAAGCAGGTGTGACACATGAAGGAGACAGCCATTGACAGGAGACAGAGACAGGACATAAACCAAAACAAAAAACACACAACAAATAAACAAAGTCATGTCAACCCTGAAGCTCGCGCTATCGCACTACAGGCAGTTTAAGCATGCTGAGTGCCGGAGGGGGAAATACCTGACCCTCGAAACGCACATTGTCTTATCCTGGTACAAATGACACAAAAGGACAGATGCCAGAACTGTAAATTTAGTGTTTTTGGTTTGATTGAAAGGGTTACAGCTTTTCATTTAACCTTGTTTGGTATTCAGAGAAAACATGGCAGGAAACCAGTCGAGCAGTACGAATGTGAAACACTTCAAATACACGGTGTCCCAAACGTATCCATACATAGGGGACTATGTACAGCAGCACCACGTCGGTTGTGCCTTCGTCAGTGGATGCTCGTGGAGGTCTACTTCTCGGTTGGTCCACAACACTTCCAGTCTTTTTTGAATTTGGTAATAAGTTTGGCGACAGTGTCGTGTGTGATGTGCTCCCCATGTTTCCTGTTAAAGTCCATCACAATCTTGCGAAAGTTTCCCGATCTAGCCATGAGACTGATTTTAATACGTTCAAGGCATTCTTAAAGTCTATCTGAAAAAAAAATTAACTAAGTATTAAAAATGTTGGAAGACATTTTGCTAAAAAGTGCTCATTTCCCTTATGTATGGACACTTTTGGGACACCCTGCAGATTAGAAATCATGAATGCAGTTGCATCTGTCTTTAACTGTCTGTATGTAATAGTTTTCCCCAGTTCGTTCAAATTATACCATCACTGAAACCTTGTGATATAATGTGTTGCTCAACACTAATAGTTTAATAATCAAGCTATTGATAGATATCAGATTTTAGTGCTTACAGCTAATATCAATAATAGTCATCATAATGAGTTCAGTGGAGCATGTGGCCTTATTGAGTTTGACCTCATGTCCTGTGTGGTTCTCACGGCTCATGTTTTGTTTCAAAGGGTGAGATTAATGGACATCGCGGTCTGGTTCCCTCCAACTTTCTAGAAGAAGTGCCTGATGACGTGGAGGTCTATCTCACAGAGACTCCGTCCCACCATGAGCAGGAAGAGCCAGTGCCGGCGCCGCGCCCGGAGCCTAAACGGGTACACCATCGCCGTTCTCAGCGCTAGGCCCTGTGTCCATCCATCCTCCGTTTGAGTTCCCTCCACTCGCCGTCTCTATGTTTTTTTTCTTTTTTCTTCTTGTGCTTGTTTGTTTTGTGTGGTGGTGAACGTGCAGTCGTGGCTTCCGGTCTTGCTTTTTTTGGAATGGAAGAAGCAAAGCCCACCGTGAACTGAGACAGACAGCACAACTAGCGCATACACTGGGGGATATTGGCAACGATATGACGAAAGACTGCATCTCATTCCTGCAGCGGAAAAAAAAAAGAGAATGAGACTTTAAAGCTGGGTTTGTGCTTTGAAACTCAGTTAAAATGACCAGGTCATTAGACAAGCATGCCTTTTTCAAAATGAACTTTATTACCTTTTTTTATATACAAACAGTACACATTGGCCTGTGTGTGTTGTGTTGTGTTCCATTAAAGAGGCTTTGTTTCTTTTTTTGTGTATCACACCTTCATCCAAATTCTGCTCTGAGAACATGCACATAAAAAAAAAAAAAAACTGAACTAAAACAACACATTACTTCACTGTAATGCCATAATCAGCAGAAATAAACGCAACGCTGAAGCAAAATGTCATGACGCCATATCGGTGGATGTCTGTGTTCATTTATGTGTCGTGTCTTTTATTTATTTATTTTTTTACTTATTTATTGATTTCATTTCTCATGTTTGATGTGAATGGTACTGAAATAATGTCGCTGTATTCTGCTTTACTTCCTTCTTTTTCCTCACCTGCTTGGCTAAAAACAGTAGAGGAAGCTCATTTTCCATCTAAGCAGGTTTCTTGTTTCTGGTGTGTAAATGAACAAAATGATAGTTTGACCCAAAATGCAGTCGGTTGGGATGGCGTGATAAACTGGGATAAAAAGAAAAGTTACTGTTGACCACCACAAAGTTGTTTATATTATTATTATATTATAATAATATTATATTATATTCCTAAATCAGCACATCCCATCATGTTTTATTCTTCTTACACCTAGGCCTGTCATGATATACAGTGCTGTGAAAAAGTATTTACCCCATCCTGATTTCTTTTGTTTTTGTGTATGTCTCATATTAAATAGTTTTAGATCTTCAAATAAAATAAACATAAAACAACGGCAACCTGAGTAAACACAAGAGACAGTTTTTATTTATTTATTTATTTATTTATTTATTTATTTTTTATTGAAGAAGAAGAAAAAAAAAAATTTATCCAACACCTATCACCAATGTGAAAAACTAACTGCCCTTTTAAACTTAAAATCTGGTTGTGCCACCTTTAGTGGCAGTGACTGCAACCAAACGCTTCCGATAACTGGAGATCAGTCTTTCACAGTGCTGTGGTAGAATTTTGGTCCGCTCTTCTTTGTTGAATTGCTTTAGTTCAGCCTCACTGTAGGGCTTTCGAGCATGAACTTCCCATTTAAGGTCCTGCCACAGCATCTCAATTGGTTCAAGTCAGGACTTTGACTAGGCCACTCCAAAACTTTTTTGAGCCATTCAGAGGTGGATTTACTCCTATGCTTTGGATCATTGTCTTGCTACATAATCCAGTTGTGCTTGAGTTTCAACTTATGGACTGACGACCAGACATTCTACTTTAGGATTTTCTTGTAGAGAGCAGAATTCATGTTTCCCTTAATTATTGCACGTTGCCCATGCCCTGAAGCAACAAAGCATCCCCACACCATCACACTACCACCACCATGCTTACCAAGGATGTTACCAAAGTTTATGCACTAAAAAAAAAAAAAAGATCTGGCACACCCTCCATACAAAGCCCTATGAATGACCTATTACTATGGAAACAATAACATATTAGAATGAGTGCATTAATATAAAGCAGTACTGCGCCAGTTTCCTTTTCTGGTGAGCTATTGGCAACTGAAGATAGATGTGTTTAATTCCCTTCCCTGTCCCCCCTCCTGATGGCTCTCTCATTAGGTGCCAGTGGAAAACACGGTTCCAGCACCCGTCCTGGGAAGACCTGCGTCCCCGATTGTGCGTCCTCTGCTCCCTCTGGGCCCCACTCATCTCCTTAGTCCTGCCAGGGGGCCGAGAGACCTGAAAAAGAAGAAAGGACTGCTCTCCAAGGGGAAGAATCTGCTCAAGAAGTTCTCAAAGTAAAAGTTGATGCTATACACGATCAAAAAAGGGCCACATGCTCATGTTTTCAAGAAAATCTACAGCCATGTTCATATTTATGTGCCAAAAACATGCAGTACAGGCCAGAAATTAGGAAGCAACTTGTGGATTTTTTTCTACATGATCATGGCTGGTAATGAGTTTATTTATTCAGGAAAAAAAGTTTGGATAAATGTCTACATCATTCATAGATTATTCATTTGTTTTTGCATTTTTCATCAAAATGTGGAGTACATCTTATACACTTTATCTGGTATGTTATATTAGAAGTGTATGGCTCATTTTTCCATGGAACATTCTACATAAAACATCTTTGGTTAAACTAGATGTCAATAAATTTGCTTAAAATATCACTTGTTTGCTTCCACTGGCCTGTAGTGAATATTAGAGCTGCCAGATTATCAGGTACACCTTGCACACAGGTCACTTAGGAGCTCTCGCATATGCAGTGTGTGCGTTTTAACAGCTTGCATCTATTTTCCGTAGATGCAAGCTGCTAAAACACTGGATGCAATACACAAATGTTTTAAGCTAGTTATTTGTATAATTCTATATCATGTTGTCCATGTGATTTCTACATGCACTTGTTTGTTGAACTTTTTCCGTCGTCGTATTTCTGACCAATCGTTTAAAGTGTTTGATGAAATTTTCAGCTCTACAGACCCCTCAGATAATATTGTTTGCCTTTTGATTTGTTTAATTATGTGCAGTATAAAACCAAACCAAATAGCCCATGAACCAAAATTTCATCAAATTTGCTGCGATTCAGAATGCTCCCTTTGATTAATGAATCTTCAACAATTAATACTGATTCCACAAAGAGCTAGAACAAGCTTCCCACTGTATCTGAAAACCTATTTATGAACCTTTACGGTGTAAAAAAAGACAGCAAAAAACATCAAAGGTTTAGATCAAAACATTTAAGGTATTGCTCTAAAGCAGGTGTTCTCAAACTTGTTGCATACAATATTACTGTAAAAAAAAAAAAAAAAAAAAAACCCACACAATCCAAATATTCGGCTCATCGCTGCTTAAATGTTATTTGAACTACTTAACTTTTTATTCCTGAACTTTCCACTTACATAACACATTTGTATTCAAGTTATCATTAGATTCAAGTTGTACATACTTGTTTTTAGGCTAATAAGTATAAAGTCCCACTGACTTCATGGACCCCACTTTCACCCCATGGCACCTTTATTTTTGATAGTGTAGAATGATAGATTTTCAAAAAATGGCACTCATATCTGCCCCCCCCAACACACACACACACACACACAAACACACACACACACACCGTCAGTATCAATAAAAATAAAACCACCATTTAAATAATATCTTCTCAGTGATGGTGCTGTGGTGGTTCCTTTCAACTGGTGGACGGTGTGCCAATACTTTGGACAGAGCAGCAGGTGGGCTATGGTCAATAAATATACACTTATAAAGTGACCTGTGTGATAGGTGGGCGTGATAAACTGGCAACATAATATATGCCGATCAGCCATAACATTAAAGCCTGCCTAATATTGTGTAGGTTCCCCTTATGTCACCAAAACAGCTCTGACCCGTCGAGGCATGGACTCCACAAGACCTCTCAAAGTGTGCTGTGCTATCTAACTTACAGGTTAAATCCTGTAAGTTTCGAGGTGGTACCCACATGAATTTGACTTGTTTGTTCAGCACATCCGACAGATGCTCGATCAGATAGAGATCTGGGGAATTATGGAGGTCGAGTCAACACCTTGAACTCTTTGTCACATTCCTCAAACCATTGTAGCAGGGGAAATTATCTTGCTGAAAGAGTCCACAGCCATTAGGGAATATCGTTGTCATGATGGAGTGTGCTTGGTCTGTAACAATGTTTAGATATATGGTATGTGTCAATGTAACATCCATATGAATGCCAGGATCCAAGATTTCCCAGCAGAACATTGCCCAGAGCATCACACTGCCTCTGCTGCCCTCTTCCCATAGTGCATCCTGGTGCCATCTCTTTCCCAGGTAAGTGACGCACATACACCGGGCCAGCCACACGATGTAAAAGAAAACACGATTCATCAGACCAGGTCACCTTGTTTCATTGCTCCATGGACCAGTTGTGATGCTCACATGCACACTGTAGGCATGTTTGGCAGTGGACAGGGGTCATCATGGGCATTCTTTCACCATCAGTGCTTTAGACATGTACAACCGGTCTGTTGCTACACAGCAAGCTGTGATGCACTGTGTTCTGACACCTTTCTATCATAGCCAGTATTAACTTCTTTATCAGTTTGTAGTATAGTAGCGCGTCTGTGAGCTCAGACCAGACAGGCTAGCCTTCGCTCCCAACGCACATCAGTGAGCCTTGGGTGTCCATGACCCTGTCGACAGTTCACTGATTGTCCTTCCTTGGAACACTTTTGGTAGATACTAACCACTGCATACCAGGAAAACCACACAAGACCTGTCATTTTGGAGATGCTCTGACCCAGTCGTCTAGCCATCAAAATTTGGCCCTTGACAAAGTCGTTCAGGTCCGTATGCTTGCCCATTTTTCCTGCTTCCAACACATCAACTTCAAGAACTGACTATTCACTTGCAGCCACCCCTTGACAGGTGCCATTGTATCGAGATAATTAATGTTATTCATGTCACCTGCCAGTGGTTTTAATGTTATGGCTGATCGGTTTATTGTCTCTTAATAAATGAGTCAAAGCTTCTGTGATGTAGAATATGGAAGTGTACAACATGTCCAGTCATTATTAATCCTTAATTTCATTTAAATACAGAAATAATAAGATACACACACATTCACCTGGTGTTGTTAAATAAATCCAAATTGTAAGAATATTCAAAGCCAAATTAGAGAAAAGCTGAGCTTTTAAAAATGTAAAATGCTTAAAAGTCCTGTGTAGAATCCTACAACTGAGTGTTTCTCTATAAGAATTTTTGGAAGCTAAGAACCCTTAATTATCCAATGAACCCTTAAAAACCCATTTTAATACAATACAATAAAACTCTTACCATTCAGGGAGGTTTTAAAGTTAAAAGAACTTAAAAAAAATAAATAATCTAAGGACCCCTTATGGAACCCTTTTCTGAGTGTATTAAATAAATCTTTACTGTAAGTATGTACTATATAAACTGTATACTGTACACTTATGCTCAAACATTTAGAAACCTTAAGGGAATCCTTACCGGTTCTATGTAGAGCCTTACAACAGAGTATTTTCCTATCAGAAATTGTTCAGTGTAGAACTCTGTTTTTGTAGTGTATTAAGTATGTATTGTATGTCTGTACTATATACCCTGTGTAGAAACTTATAACAAGGTGTTTTGCTATCAGAAAGGGTTTTACGTAGAACCCTTTTTAAAGCTAAGAATGCTCATTTACCCAATGCATCCTTAAATAATCATTTTTAAAGAGTGTACCGGACCACAGACCATTTCGCTTTCATAGAAGTTTTAAAGTAAAAAATTTCTTTTAGGAAGCTAAGAACCCTTATGGAGAGTGTATAAAAAAAGTTTATAATGTAAGTCTGTACTATATATTGTACACTTTTAGAAATTATCCAACAAACCATTAAAGAACCCCTTAAGAACACTTTTTTCTTCTAAGAATGTATGTATTAACTAGGTAAGTGTGTGGTACAAACTCCAAATTATTGCACAGTATTTTCTTCTTAATGCCTAGAACCTGTTGGGCATTAGCTCCTGGTACTTGGTACACTCTTAGGGTTCTTCAAGGTTTCTGTAAGGGTTTGTTGGCTAATTAAGGGCTCTTTAGACTCTAAAACACCTAAAGATAATCTGTGTTTTAGGGCTCTAGATAGAACTTTTAAGGGTTCACCCACATAGACAAACTAACAACGCTTAAGGGTTCTAGAATGATGTCATTAAGTAGGTCAGGTATCAGAGCATAACCAACAGGAAGAGTTACAGTCCCCTCTAAAAGTATTGGAACAGCAAGGCCAATTCTTATGTTTTTTTTTGCTATACACTGAAGACATTTAGGTTTGAGATAAAAAATGAAATGAGATGACAGATCAGAATTTCAATTTGTGTTAAGCAACTTAGAACATGGCACCTTTGCTTTGAACCAACACATATTTGAGTGATCAAAACTATTGCAAAATGTGACTGACAGGTGTTTCTCATTACCTAGGATTGTCCTGTTAGATTGATTGTTTAAACAATTAAATATATCTAAATGTCTACTCTTGGTTTGAGCCCTGGATTTCTCCTGTGAATGCTGCATTTGTTGTTAAAAAGGATAACACAGACATGCATCCAATCTTATTGGGAGGAAATTTATCATGCAGGAAGACAATGACCCGAACACACTGCCAACACAACAAAGAACTTCATTGGGGGAAAAAGTGGAAGGTTTTAGACTGGCCAATTTAATCACCAGACATGAACCCAATTGAACATTCATTTCACCTCCTGAAGAGGAGACTGAAGAACGAAGCTGTGGCACAAGCCTGGAAAAGCATCACAAAAAAAAAAAGAATGCAACGGTTTGATGATGTCAATCAGTTGCCGGTGTAATTTACTTTAACTTGCGATAAGAATATCTGTTCCAATACTTTTGCTCACCTAAAAATTTGGGTGGTCTCCCACCAAAGGTGCCATGTTGTAAGTTCTTTAACACATATGGATGTAAATATCAGGAACTGAAAGCTGAAATTCTGATCTATCGCCTCATATTCGTCTTTTGACCTCAAACCCAAATGTCTTAATTGTATAGCAAAAAAAAGTATTGGTCTTGCTGTTCTAATGCTTTCAGAGGGGACTGTAGAGAACAAGGAAACATAATGAAGTAACCTTCATCAACAACTCAACAAGCCCCATCATTTTTGTCAAGAGGTCGTTAATCTCTCTCTCTCTCTCTCTCTCTCTCTCTCTCTCTATCCATCTCTCTCTCATCCTCCTTTATCTTTCGCTCCATCTCTCTGTCTCTCCCTGTTGAAAAAATTGTAGTCATGTGATTAAGAGCCATGCTGCTATACTACACAGTGGTTTGTTTTTTGTTGTTGTTGTTGTTGTTGTTTTTTTGGGGTTTTTTTTGCAAGCTCTGTCCTTCTACGAAAAAACAGAGTTTAATCTGAAATGTTGTGGTGTGTTTTAAGTTCTCTTAAGTGTTTTCATGCGTGCAATAAAAAAGATATGCTATTACCTGATAAAACAGTGTTGGAGAAACAACGACGCCTTCAATCACAATGTCCCCTTATCACAACAAAACCGTAGCCCATCAGTTGAGACGTGTTCTGTGTTGAAGTTTGCTTCTTTAGTTTTGCTCTGGCACTACGGAAACATATAGCCACCAGTTAAGTGCCCCAAATCTGCCTAAATAACAGGATTGTATAAAATAAATATACAATACAATCATTTAGAATTTCACTCAAGAACCAAGAACAAGAAAAATAAAACATAGGCAACTTGATACCTAGCTGAATCAAGCGAAGAAGTGCGCTAATGTTAGCTAGCTACCTGTTGAGCCACTGAAATGCCTTACCTGTTCAGCAGAAAAAAGTCTCTCTGCATCAGTCTTCAATCCCTTCAGATCTCAGTGTTTTCGCCACCCCTCAAAAGCCATGGTGATATTTATTCTCGTTCCAGGACGGGCTCTGTCGCATTTCCTTTGTGACTGCAGGCTCTGCAGTTCGAGGCTTTTTGGTTTTGACAACAGCTGATTCCCCAGATGTCAACGATGATTGCAGTTTAGAACTAGCCTTATTAAAAGCAGCCATCTAGATGACTAGTTGAAATTCTAAGCAATTGTTGTAAGAACAAGCTACAAACACTCCACCATCCTCAGCCCCCACACACGCAATATAGTAGCTAGCTCTGTTTACATATGTGACGTAACCACGCAAACGCGAATGACGTCAAACTGTTGTTTCCGCGAAATCTGACCCGACAGCTCAAATTCTAAAATCATTATTATAAGCTTACCGTTGCAAATCAGGGTAAGGTAAGGAGACAGTTTTGAACAATGATTTTGTACGTACTTGCTCAATAATTTATTTTTGTTCATTTTTAATCAAAAAAAAAAAAGTTCCATACTGCAGCTTTAAGAAAGTAAGTAGTAGTGTTTGAAAATATTATTTTAAAGTAAAAATATATAGCGCCCCCATCTGTTTAAGATCAAAATATCACAATTAACACAGTGTCAGGAAGGGTGCCAATAATTATGGATTTGACTGTAACTTTAAAGGAGTAGTATAATCTTAAATTTACATTTTGAAGGTGGAGCTAAATGATAGAAGTGATTGGGATGATAAAATAGTTCTAGTTTGATTCATTATATATTTTAAAGACAGACGTATTTGTATTATATGAAACAGTTTTTGTCTATATGGAGTTATTGAGACAGTGTCTTTTGTGACTAAGTGATGATTTTCACATGCACATTTACTGCACAATGCTAAACTTGTGGCCATAAGTTTCCATTACTTGTTAGTTATGTTAGGCTTGTAGCGCCAGTGCAAAACTTAAAAAAAAAAGCACATTTTTTTATGTCAAACATGTTTTGGCTGATTGAGTACATTTGGGGTGAAGGGTACATTGTGTACATTAATTTTTTTATTTTATTATTCATTATTAATTTAAATGCAAATTAAAGGTGTGGTAAGGTAGTGTTTGAGCACATCCACTGGTTTAGATTGCACTTGTGCTTGGTTTGATCCAGGGTATATAATATAATATACTATCATATCATATCATATCATATCATATCATATAATGTGTGAAGATTGTATTGTGCCAAATAAATGAGATGTTCTATTTTATTTTATTTTATTTATATTATTCCGTTTTTTAAATTTGTTTGTGAGGAAAGCTCGACTACCACAAAGGAATGTACAAGATGTCTGTACTCTCAATGTTCTGTCAAAAAAAAAAGAGAGAGAAGAAAAAAGAAATCAACTCTATTTTTGTTTTAATCATATTAATAATTATAAATATACTGTATAAATAGAAAAAAAATCTTTATAATGATAGATATAACTAAAGTGAAATGGTCATTCTAAATATTTGGTCGTGTTCAGACGTGTTTGATGTCACTATGCTTTTACTCTTTTGTACTTTTCTCCATTTGTAGATAATTTATAAATGTTTATCCTTTTTTTTTTTTTTTTTTTTTTTAAATGTGTTGAAATTTCATATTAAACAGTGCAAACATTATTCATGGTGTCTCTCCAAAAAAAAAAAAAAAAAAAAAAAGTCTACAGTCGTGTGTTCACTTGATGAATTAAAGGAAAAAGAGAAAAGCTATGTTCATGACTAAGGTGTGACTGTGCATGTGTCATGTACACATTTTTTTCTAAAGGAAATAAATCTAATATTTTTTACACTTGTGTTGTTTGTGCGAAGTCTGTAATTTGATCAGTAGGGTGTCATACTGCATGACCACAAGAGGGCAGTATTAACCTATATTTGAACTCTGACATGAATACACTGTCACCTACTTGCTTATCAGAGACAATGAGTGATGCAAATGAGTATCTCTGAGTGGGCGTGGCTCCCAGGGGACTCCGGGCACAAGGCTGGGGACAGCCTGGACAGCGTGCCAATCCATCGCAGGGCACAATCGCACACACATTCACACACTCTTTCACACACTATGGACAATATAGGGACGCCAATCAGCCTTCAACACATATCTTTTGACTGGGGGAGGAAACCCCCGAAACATGGGGAGAACATGCAAACTCACAGGGTGGAGACAGGAATCTGGCTCTAGGTCATGGATGGCAAATTAGAAAGTCTTTATTAACAAGCTCACTTACCAAGTGGATAAAATGCTCTAAATAAACTCATGTTAATGCTAGTTCATGGGTTATCCTGTTTACCACAATGCTAGTTCATGAATTAGAATGATTATTATAATCCTCGTTCATGAATTAGCATGATTACTATAATCCTGTTTCTTGAATTAGCATGTTTACTATAATGCTAGTTGATAAATTAGCCCGATTAATATACTTCATTTCATGATTTAGCCTGTTAAGCACAATGCTTGTTCATGAGCTAGCCGGTTTATTATAATCATAGTCTGTATTTTAGCATGGTTACCACAATAATTATTGGATGAGTATATTTATTTTAGTGCTATATAATGAGTTAGTTAATCCTGTTTACTATCATGATAGTTTGAGTTAGCATGTTTAGGCTATTATAATGCTAGTTTGAGTGAACCTGTTTATTGTAATGCTAGTTTGAGTGAGCCTGCTTATCCACTAAGTTGTCGAATGTATGGGTTTTTTTGCGGGGTGTTTTGTTATCTGGAAGCAAGTCCCATGCAAGCCCTGTATATAGCCTACACGGCGGTAAGTGCTAATCATTATTTTATCAAAATGCTCTCAGGACTGTTGTTGTCACTGCTCACATAAATTGCTGATTGCACTGGCTGAGCTACGCGTCTGAATAATCGCCCAAGCAGAAGCAGTGGTGCAGGACAACGTTGGAATGCAGGACGAGGCTGAGCCAAGGGATAGCCCTGCCCCGAGAGATGACTGGACGGAGATAATTATGCTCATATATCATTGAGTTTCTCTGGCTCTCAGCCCTGCTCTCCAACCAGTCAGTAGTGAGCCATAATGATCCTGTGTGGCTGTGGGCCAGCGGATGTTCAAACTTCTCTCCGGCTTTGACCTCTCAATCAATGCCTGCTTTTAAGAATAGCCCTGAGTGACGACGCAAGAATTTGTTTGTCTGGCTGCGTCTCTGTGAATATTCAATAGCAGAATGCTCATAAAGGACACAGACTGAGCTGGACAGGATAGGACACCATTTTCTTTTCTAATACCCATTTCTATGATGAAACGTCTGGGTTCTTTGAACATAATCGTTCCCCAGGGTTGTGTTCTCCTTTAATGAGCCATAATATGAAGCAGATAGCTATTAAATGCGGATATACTGATGGCCATGTTGTCTGAGTTAGTGCCCCAGGTGGTGAACATACTCAGGGCAGTGAAGCTTTGTAAACAGTTCTCTACAGTCCATAGCACAATGTGTTAGCAGAAACATCAAGAGTTGTCCACAAACATTACGCATGATGGGCCATATTCAGAGTTTTAATACTGGGATTTAATACCCGAATTGCATATGACCTCAGACATAAATATAGACGTAAGTGCTATTCAGAAGCTAGGCCAGAGTTACGCACATGGAGTAGAGTTTGTCTAAATGACTTAGAACTTTGACCATGGACCTAAACTCATTTTTCTTGCATGATATCAGCTTGAGCAAAGAGCAGTGTTAAGCCCAGTGCAACTTTTTTCAATTCAATTCAGTTTTATTTGTATAGTGCTTTTTACAATGGTCATTGTCTCAAAGCAGCTTTACAGAAATATAAAACACAGGATACAGATTTTAAGTGTGTGAATTTATCCCTATTGAGCGACAATTGAGTGACGGTGGCGACGGTGGTGAGGAAAAAATCCCCAAGACGATATGAGGAAGAAACCTTGAGAGGAACCAGACTCAGAAGGGAACCCATCCTCATCTGGGTAATATCGGATAGTATGAAAGTAAAAGAAAGTTCATTATGGTTTGTACCTGAAGTCTTTGTTGAACTAGTCCACTGTTCACCAAAGGAGACCCGAGTGCAAAACTGCATGTAGTAATTTCAGTCCCAAGGCCATAGCAGCAACCGTAGTCCCAGCAACCACAGTGAGAATGTCCATGTGGAATTGAGGTCCAAAACCATTTCCATGTTACTTCAAGCGGTACCATCCTAAGCAATCTCGAGGCTGTAGCCTCCAGTTGATGAGAGCTCCATCCAGAGATAGGGCATCCGAACAGATCAGGCAGGTCCGTTGAGCAGAAAGGATCAGGACCACTCGTATCTCCATAAAATCATGTGTAGCGCAACAGAAAAATACGTTGTGCTAAAATTCCTGCTTGGTTGTAAAACTACTGAATGCCATTCAACGGCATATATTAAATACAAAAATACTACACTACATTAATTACATTAACTACATTAATGCTTAGTGGTTAGCATGTTTGTCTTGCACCTCCATGGTTGGGGGTTCGATTCCTGCCTCTGCCTCTGTGTTCACAGAGTTTGCATGTTCTCCCCAGGTTCCGGTTGCCTCCCCCAGTCCAAAGACATGTGTTGTTGGCTGATTATCCTTAAAATCTATAGTCACAAGCATCTCCTGTTAGAATCAATAAATATCACACCATTGCTTTTACCATGCTTTAATTTTTTCTCCTTTTCTTTGTTGTTGATGATACCAAAACAGTGTAAGCTGTTTAATCAAAGTGCAGATCTGACAAAGAAACTGAGCACTTTCTCCATGTTGGACTGAATGATGCGTTTGGACGCTGTAGTGATGATGCAGTCAGTCGCTGTTACTGTCATCATGTCCCTCTAGTTGGTTGTGCCAGAACCCAGAGTTCTGCTTGCATGTGTTTGGGCCATTTCATGTTTTTAAAAGTACGGTGGGGGGAGGGGAAAGTCCTTAGACTTTTCTTCTCATTCTATCAAGATGAAGGTGGGGCGACATCACAGCCTGGCTTTAACTGATCTTCTTGTCCTGAGGGGACTAAGGTGATATACATCCACAACACGCTTGGAGAGGCACATTCATTCATCACCTATCGCAGAACACCGAGAGCGGGTTCAACACCGGCCGACCTGCCCATACATCACTGTCACAAGGCTTTGACTGAGCAACACAGACCTCGCTTCTTCACTCGAGCCTTACACTGGTCAGACTGGAAACCAAACAATCTATTACTTACTCAATACACACATCATACTGTAGCTATTGGATCATACAAGAGTGCTTGTGGGGATCACAGAGCTACTGCATTAGATGATGATCTGAATGAAATGTCAGGCTGTGGTCCACATTATTTAACTGAAGTCATCTGTCTTTATATGGTGACAAACTGTACCATATGTACTTTCTTTGAATTGTTTACTGATAATACAATTTTGCATCGATTTACAGCGACGCTTGAAAGTTTGTAAAAATGTTCCATATATCTGAATAAATATGACCCAAAACATCATCAGATTTTCACACAAGTCCTAAAAGTAGACCATGTTAAACAAATGAGACGAAAATATTATACTTGGCCACTTATTTATTGAGGAATGTTTTAGGTCATATTTATGCAGAAATATAGAAAATTCTAAAGCGTTCAGAAACGTTCAAGCACCACTGTATATACACACTGTGATGATACTTACAATCATGATGAACTTTAGGAAACATGCCACCACTGTAATAAGTAAATAATAAACCACTGTGTGCGATGCAGTAGACTTAGTTGGTGTAAACAAGTATAATCTCTTCCGCCCTGAAGAAATTTGCTGTCAGAACACTTAATCTTAATGCTTTACATCTGGCTTTACAAAGTGCTCACCAGAGACCATAGAATCATTCCATGAATGTTAAATAAACATCTTCTGGAAAACGGCACCATATAAACATTTACACAGGTTTATTCCGTTTATTCTGTTGTATAGAAATGATAACAATAGAACAAGTGCATTAATATAAACATGTTACAGAAAAGTCATCAGCACTTTCTGACCAATCAGTAGCCAGAATCTATAAGTTATATGCAAAGTCTTCAAGACAGAGGAGTTTTATTTTTTTTTTTTTGGTAACATGAAAAGATGCATTTCAAGAGACTTAAAAGAGAGGCTGGTGAGGGAATGACTGTTTATAGCTGCTATAATGTGAATGATAACAGGAACTTGTTTCACAGATGTTCCACAACATTAAATGTAACTATAGACGGATAAAAAAAATAATTCTTTAATTAAAAAATAATACATTATCAGCAGATTGCTGTGGTATATAAGAGGAATAATATGCTTGGGGACCATAGAGACCATTGTGTTTTAGTCTTTAGATATTAATCCCCATGGGAAGATATAGTGCATATGTTATATAAATGAATGCATTTCATTATGAGAAAACAGTACTCTGTGATTAAGTTCTTTAAGATGCAACGTACTTGTTATTTCATTTTCATTTGTCCAACTCAGTGCATTCATTTATCTTCCAACCTATTTTGTCTGTCCTTAAGCACTGTAAATTTAACTGATAACTGATATTTCCTTTTTTTTTTTTTTTTACTTTACCCACTGGATCAGTGCCATGCGGCATTATTGTCATGCATAAATACCAGAAATCAAAATCGCAAGGTACTGTCTCTTACATCTCTGGCCTGGATTGTTGCTAAGATCTGGAGCTTTTCCCAGACGTGAGTAATGCAATGCCGTTGATTTGCAAATTGTGTGATCACAGCTTTAATGACTGGCGGCAGCCAAATCCTAAATAAACCACATTAATTAATTCCCTGCATTCCAGCATGCACAATGATTTGCCTCCAACAGAGGCTTTGAATGTTAAAAATAAAACTTTTCAGATCAGATCCATTGATGTCACTGTCAGCTCCGGTGGCTTCTTTTCTTCTTTCTTCTGATCACCATCTTTTCGGTGAAACATAGACTCCAAGCATGTTTTTAGATTAAGGAGAGTTTTCACCCACAGGTGTGGCTAGAAGTGTCCTTTTCATTTACAAATAAGCTTTTCATAAGCATTTAATTTAGCATTGTGAAAGTCCACATTGAAAAGCTCTGTGATGTTAAACACTGGAGGCCACAGGAGACACTTCAGTCTGATTTATTCTATTATATTAATGGCCAGTGCATGTCCTTATCAAACAGCAGGACATTAAGCCATGCTTTGTCATGCACAGATCTGACAGCAGGGATGTCAAAGAGGGCCAGAGAGACAAGGGGACAGGCCTGCTTGTGTCTCCTAACTGACAGATGATTGATGAGGCCTGTTTTAGCTTGTTCAGTGTCTCCTCATTCTCACAGTGACCTTGATCACTACACTAAAGCTGTGATGAGTCACATTTTGAGGATCCATTCAACCCCCACACGAGTATTACATTTCTAACTGACTGATAAAGGATACCAAATTAACCAACCAGCCAATTACGTGATTTGACAGTGATTCTTTCTCTTTGAATGACTCCTTTGAGCGATGGTTTTTCTATATTTACACACCAATAATAAATTCTAATCCTAATCAAGATGATATTTGTGTATTTGCAGTGTTTCTGTGTGCTGCTATGGCTAATGAATCAAACGAATCAAAAGTTGCATATTTTGTAAGATCACACATGTTAAAAGAACGAGACATCAAAACAAACTCTGACTTTTTTTTCATTACGTCTTTACATATATCTCAACTTCATCATTATGTAATGAAGACTAAATGTGTTGGGATAAGATACATTACTTAGTTTAATTTTTGCTTGTTTTGTTTGAAATGCAAACTTTTACACCTCACTGTACATGCAGTTCTATTGAGGTAGAAAATATATTTTGTCCCTATAATGATTTCTTTTGCTGAATCTCACACAAGCTTAATGCCAAGTACTGAGTTATAAAAATATGAAATAATAAACATTTAACAAAGACAATAATAGGCTATGTGTATTTAGGCAGGAATGCAATTTTAGACCCTTTATAACCACATTCAGTAGGGGGCGCACTTGTCTTACTGTAACATAGTATTAGATTTCATGTCAGCTGTGCTTCAGGTGTGTTTTGCTGTTTTTTTTTAGCACCTATTTTTGATCAGGAAGCCAGTTGATAAAAGAAAAGAAAAGGATACGGTCCCTGTTCATGATAACTAGATTTCATTTCATTTTAATTTCTGGCCCCTTTAATACACATCTATGTACTTATAATTGGGGCTTACAGGAAATGAAGAGTCTATAAGTGAATTGTGGTGGTGCCCTGCTCACAGAGAACCAGAACACAAAAACACCACTAAAGAATTTTCTTCTACTCTTATTTTCTACTACTCTAATTTTCCACATGTAAAGAAAGAGCTGAAATAAAATGTTTAAAAATAATTTAATGTCATTCACCAGGAGGAGGGAGATATTAGACTTGTTATTAATCAACGTTTGTGCAATTTTATTAGTATGTTATAAAATATAACAAAAAATTTCCCACAGTTTTTTTTCTTTCTGTCACTGCTATTATTTAGTTCACGTTTATTATTTGCCTATTTTATTATTTTTATTTCAAATACAGTTTTATACAATTTTAAATGTATGAAGGGTGCTACATAGTTATTATTACATTATATAAACACATGTATTATGTATTTAATAATAGCAATAACAACAACAATACTAATAATATTAATAATAATAATAATAATAATAATAAGTATTCTTCTTCTTATTATTATTATTATTATTGTTGTTGGTGGTGGTGTTGTTGCAGCTATTGTATTACAGTACTTTTCTCTTCTATGAGTTCCAGATCATGTGATTCCACAGACGCGTTCAGCCTAAAGTAATCCTGAAATGGAATATTTGGCTCCACAGGACTAAGAGAGCACTGGACTGTCCTCCATCTGCACAATGGCCTTGTTGAGTTTTAGGAGCAAGTGAGCTTCATGGTGCCTGCTTTTAATTTATGTGTATTTGGAGTTTGTAGTGATGTTAAGTACAGAGTTTTTACCTGTGAGGATGCTGCAAATTGCCATGGCCATGTGTCTTGCTACAATAATAAAAGGTAAGAGTTTCCTTTACAAATTGAGATTAAACTGATTGTGAATTATAGTTAGTGCTATTACATTTCAATTGTACATATTCAAATTAAGTCACTATAAAACAAGCAATATAAATGCATTTGTTCAATAACTAAACCGGATTTTTATTTAGGTATCTGTATATAGGAACCATTATGTTAAGGGACACAGTTCATTTCTTTCACCTGCTCCATGCTGAACTTCACCTGATCCTGCATTTTAGCATATCACTACTGAACACAAACTCAAATCCACTGGGCTGAAACTTTAGGATGGAGATTGAATCAGTTGGACAGTCATACTTTGTAGAAATTGTACAAATGTCCAAAAAAAAATGTTAAATAATTAAATAAATTGTGGAAGTAAATAAATGTGGAATAAATGTGGAAGTCCAACAACCATATAACAGAAACAATTACAGAAAGTAAACTGAAGCTCCTTTGTGGAATGTAAATGTCCCCCCACTAATGTTACGTAAACGCCTTCTCAAAAATGTTTACAAATATTACATAAAAACCTTCCCAAAACATATTAATAATAATTATTTTTTAAATGTTTTCAAAACTGCCCTGCGATGGATTGGCACCCTGTCCTACCCTGCCTTGTGCCCGATGCTCCCTGGGATAGGCTCCAGGTTTCCCCGTGACCTTGAAAAGGATAAAGCGGTATAGAAGATGGATGGATGGATGTTTTCAAAACATGTTCATAAATGTTACATTAAAAAAATCATGAAAATGTTTATTCAATCTGTTGCATAAAAATTGTTAAAACATAAATGTTACATAAAAACCTTCTCAGAACCTGTTTATCAATATTACATAACACAAATAAAAAATGTTCATGAACATTATGTAAAATATTTGTCAAATCAAGGTTATAAACATTATGTAAAAACCTTCAAAACAAGGTTCAATAAAAATCTTCTCAAAACATGTTTATAAATGTTACTTAAAAACCTTAAATTGTTCATAAACATTATGTCCATAAAAATGTTTGGCATTTTTGCATAAAAAAAATAAAATAATAAAAATTACCATAAAAAGGTCTTAAAATGTTATTTAAAAACTTCCTTGTAAACACGTGTAAAAATCTTCTGACAAAAGAAGATTTTAAACTAAAGGTTTAAATATTTTCAGAAAAACCTGCCCATACACGTATTTCTAAATAATACATAGAAACCTACCATAAATGTTTAGAAATGGGGTTATACTGTAGGTATTATCCTACATGAGTGTAAAAAATTGTGACTCTGACTCATGGCATTGTAACGCATCACAAACATAAAAAGACCAGCCATTGATCATGGTGATAATTAGATGCAGTTGGAACTTGACTGTTGGCCTAATATACTCGGACAACCTTGTACGCACTAGTTAGTGTACTTCTCCCTGCAGCTGTAGCCATTAACCTACTTTGAGTCCCCATGGGATTTCCAGCCCCAGCTTAGACACGGGGTTTATTTGTTAACCTCATAGCATTAAAATCAATATGAAGCCAGTAGGAAGGTTCATCAAATGGATTAGCAGCATGTCATTGAGGTGCGTGGCTGTGTTGGTTTAGAGATAACCTGAATAATAGAGTGGAAATTCAAGTTGTCTGTCCAGCACTGATAAAGACTTTATGGTGTTTCTCTGTCCAAAAGGACATTTTGGTTCTTTGCTGTAACCCTAAATTCAATATGTATGCTAGATAATATCAGATTAATAGGGAGCCAGCGACATACTGCGAAAAACGTATTAAAACGTGTCCTTTGTAAATCAGTGCACAGTTGATAATCTGCATCTGTATGTGATGCTCATGAACACTTTTTGGTGCTTGGAGTTTTCTGAGAAGTGATGACAAAAAGACACAAAAACAATGCGTAATATATTTCGATGCTTTGTATAACACATGGGAACGTCTTTTTGGAGAAAAAAAAACAACACAATTCCAAAGAGGCGCAAAGTGTCAAGATGAACCCTCAGTGTCTCTGGGTAAGAATCTGCTCAAGGAAGGATTTGACATGTTGCTTGTCTTGAGGCAGTGAACACCTGATGAGAGCATTTATGACTCCTTTTCCTGCTGCTCTCTGAGGGGGCTGCCATGAGGAAATCCACTTTCACAGTTCCAGAGTGAGGCTCTGGGAAGAGTCTGGTGTTTGTGTTATAAGGGAATAATTTTTTTTTTTACCCTTTGATAAATTTAACTGTTTACAGTTGAGATGATTGAATAAAGCATCATGAAGAGACTGTGAAAAATGACACACTTCCTTCACTGCAACTGACAGGCACAGAATCCATGCCTTCTTTGCTAGACTGTCTGGCACATAAGCTGCACTTTATTTACTGAGACTGACGTAACAAGGCCACACCTCTTTCAGTAAGACTTAAAGACACAAAGGCCCATCTCCATTTCTGAAAGTGAAAGGCACAAAGGCCAGGCCTCCTTTACTGGGGCTCCTTTACAAGCACAGAGGACATGTCTCCTTCCTGGAGTGACAGGCAAACTTTAATTGGACTTTGCCATGAATATTACATAAAATCTAACATTATCACTTTTAATTGCTGTTAATTAAGTATTATTTCAGTGACAGTCATATAAAACACTTTCTTATACTTATGGTGAACACAAAACACCTGCATACTCCCACCTGCATAATCCTTTTGATTAGTCATTTTTCCAGCAGCTATGTTTATTGCCCTAGTCTTTTTTCCCAAGTTGTGTGTGTAATATTTATGGGGCCAGTTGGTATAAATGGGCTAGCAGAGCTAAATGCCTTTTTTCAACAATCTTAAATAAAAGATACAGAATAATATGAAGTAGACGGTGAGTTTCCTTTCTGTAGATTCACAGACTATAGATTCACACAGCCTATTGCTGACAGTCATGTCAAGTGATTATACTTGGTGAAACACCCTCTGGATTGTTCCTGTATTAGGGCACATTCTGTTTCACCTTCCCATCCATAACACATTATCAGAAGTGATTCAGATGGCACAAGTGCAATACAATAGCACAGGCCCGGATTGGCCACTGGGAGAGTCGGGAGAAACTGGCCTGGCCAGTTTTGTGACTTATTTTAGCCTGTGCACTTTTTTGCCTTTGATGACACCAAGTGGCTGGGAAATCCTGCACCTCAGAGACCCCACTAGTAATGCAACGCTATTGGTTATCTCTGTTTGGCTCCTGTAAATAAAAGCAATGTGAAACAGAAATAACACAGCAAAATAAACAAACAGACAAAATGTAGCAAAGGTGATGAAATTTGGCTGCATTAGCCACAATATCCATATCTAACAAGTTAAACCACAACTGGCTACATAAATGACATTATTAGGCGATACAGTTGCATATTTTTTTGTTACAATTCATTCTGAAAGTCACTGAATATTTTCATGAAACCTCACTATAAAACTGAAGCTTTTCATAAGCAGTAAGCGCTGTCATGCCCCCATTTAGCCTCAGGCTATCTAGCTAGCAGCTATAACTTAATGTAAGCTGTAAGTAGTAGCCACTGATAGTCAGTGACTAGTACTGAAAGTGAAAGACTAGTAGCTGGTTTGCATTTAGCTAGCCATGACAGAAAGTGAGCCTATACAGCAGAGAACAAGGAGTGAAATGGCATCTTTTGTAAAGAATGGTTAATTAAGTTACTGTAACCTTCCTGTCTGACCATTCTCCACTAATTAACAAGGTTTTTCCACTTATAGAACTGACAGAACTGACAGTTAATTGGTTTTTGTTTTCCCCCACCATTCTGCATAAATGCTTGAGTCTTTTGTGCATGAAAATCCAAGGAAATCATCAGTTTCTGAACTACTCAAATCACCCTGTCTGGCACCAACAACCATGCCATGGTCAAAGTCACTGAGATCATATTTTCCCCCATCCTGATGTTTGATGTGAGCATTAACTACATGATTTTATGCATGTTTCATTACTGATTGAATAGATACATATTTGCATGAATGAGCAGATGTACTAGGGTCCCTAATAAATTGGTTGGTGAGTGTACATTACTGTAAGTGGTCGGTGGTCTCGAAATTTGTTTTCGGTGTATATGGTGGAATTTGAATGTTATTTAATATTACATCATTTGACCTTAAATACCATTGTTTTTTGGTACCATGGAGTACAGAAATGTCCCTGTACAGCAGTATTTACCAATGCAATATATGTATGCTATCATTTTATCCCCAGAAATATCAAACAATATTTGTTGATGAACCTAATTCATGGTCTCCTGTAGGAGCAAAGGTGGAGGAGCTATCAGAAGACCTAAGAAACTCTTCACCAGAACTCACCTACCAGATCATCAATGCAGATCATTTCTTTCTGAAAGACACCAGTCAGGCCTTGATGGCAAACTTTACCCAACAGTCACAGAAACAACCCTTCATCATCACTGGGCTCACTGGGAAGCCTACCATCAAGATCAGTTTTGGGCCTATATCTGTAGAACAGGCTATCCCTCTAGAGTTGATTAACACTGGTCCCAGGGTCAGAGCTTTCATAATGGCTCGTCAGGTGCGTTCTGCATCCCCCATTATACAATTGTTGTTTTATGCGACAAACAAGATAGATGACATGATGGATTTGCCAGGTCAAGTCAGTCCAGGGCAGAGTGACAAGGGGTACATATGTGTTACAGCACACGCCTTCTGGAAATCTCAAGAGATCAGAGGTACCTGCTCCATTTCTGAAAATGGAGGCTTCTGTTTAGCCCAGTTAAGGCCTGAGCCAACGTGGTTCAGCCCAAGGAGTGCCAGATCCATCAAGGAGCACAGAGCTTCTTCACAAGGGACTGTTGTGGAGCTTTACTATCAGACCACGCCCAGTCCCACCAACCAGTGTATCCCTCAAGACAGCAAGCAGTGGCATAGTCCAACTCAGGAGGAGATCAGTGGACAGCAATCTGGATCCATCCTGAAGAAAGTTGGCTACATAAATCTCTTGCGGTCACCTCCAGGGAACCCTATGTTCATGCGCCTGCGTCTGGGTGGTGCTGTGATCATCCAGACCTCTTCTAAACCTCTGAAGACCACAGACACAGCCACATTCTATGTCTTTTTGTCCAGTACTTCCCAGGTAGATCGTTTCATTCTCAGGTGAGAACTTTTTACTACAAGACAGCTGTTGGTTGATACTGCTGGCTGGTTGGGGAATGTTTTTCAACTCAGCGGTGACACTGAGGTGCTTACAAACCTCAAATAGTTGTTCAAACACCACACAAACTATTATATCAGTGCCACTGCTGTGCTGAGAATGGTGCACCCTCCAGAGCTGGCCTGACGTGCTCCTATCATGGTCACTTTTCATTGATGTTCTGGGTAGGATGGGGACAATACACTGAGCATAGAAACCAAGGTAAAAAAAAAAGAAGCTCTATATAGATAGTGGACCTGATACCTGCTTTAGCAATGTAGTACAGAATCAAGGAAATATGTGGATTCTTTTAGTTCAAGTTTGTCCATATGCTGCACAGTGATGATCTTAAATCCGTTACAATTAAACAATTGTCACGAATGATGGAAAAGAGTGGCAGATCTGGTCGGGAGCAGCAGTGTTGTGGTCACTGTACCGGTCTGTGGTGGAGAAGCAGAAGCTTAGTTTTCAGATTAATCACTCGGTTTAACAATCAATCTATGTCCTTATCCTCACCTTTGGTCATGCCCTAATGAATTGTACAGGTGGCAAAAACTAGATTCCTCTGCAAGGTTGCTGGGTTAACTCAATGTGGTAGGGTGAGCACTAAAACAACCTGGGAGAGCCTCAGAGTAGAGGCTCTGTTCCTCTGAATTGAGATGAGCCAGTTGACATGGTTATAAAAGGGGCATTTTGGAGCCCATAAAACTCTCCAGGCATTTCCCACTGGACAGAGACCCTGAGGGAGACCCAGTACCTGCTGTAAATCTTTATGTCTCACATTTGGCTTGGGAATGTCTGGGGACCCCTCAGAAATCTGGGCTGAATTTCTCAGCCGGTTGGCATGGTAACCCCTACCAGTGGAATGACACTACTGGTTCCCATGGTGATAAAAGCTATGTGCTTGTGTTTTGGTCTCTACCCCTGTCCCGCCATTCATTTGGTCTTCTATTATGTACACTTGTTCTAGCTCATTTATTACTTTGTCTATATATACCCCACTGTTTCATTATTTCCATGGAAAGTCTTGTTCATTGTTGTTGTGCATTTCTTTGCCTTGTTTTCTGAGCTCTGTTTGTCTACAGTACATACTTCCTGGTTTTGACCATCACCTATTTCTCTCATTTGCATTATGGATAATCCCTGTTCAGCTCTGCCTGTATTCTGACCTCTACTATGGCACTGATAATCCATGGATTGCCCTTAATAAAACATTCGCCGGTCACCCGCACTTGTGTTCTGCCTAATTCACCTGCACATTACATAATGATTAATTAATTAGAATATTTTATCAAATAGAACATACCATGTGTAGTATTTCTGAAAGTGTTACTAGCTGTATTTTGGGAAAGGTTTGGTCAGGCCTGAATGATATTATTAAGTAGTAATAGTGATTTACAATCCCCTCCGAAAGTACTGGAACACCAAGGTCAATTCTTTTGTTTTGCTATACACTGAAGTCATTTGGGTTTGAGATCAAAAAGGCACCTTTTGTTTGACCCCACCCATTTTTCAAGTGATCAGAAATATTGTAACATGGGACTGACAGGTGTTTCTTGTTGCCCAGGTGTGCCATATTAAATTGATCGTTTAAACTTTAATAGCTCTGAATGTCTACTCTTGATTTGAACCAGGGGTTTTATCTGTGAATAATGCATTTGTTGTTAAAAATGATAAATCAACATCAAGATCAGAGAGCTGTCCATGGGAGAAAGGCAAGCAATTTTGAAGCTGAGAAAAGAGGGAAAATCAATCAGAGCCATTCCACAAGCATTGGGCATATACAACAATTTGGAATGTCCTGAAAAAGAAAGAAACCACTGGTATACTAACAACCAAACACTGAACAGATCAGCTAAGGAAAACAACAGCAGTGGATGACAGAAATATTGTGAGAGCGGTGAAGAAAAACCCAAAAACAAAAATCATTGGTATCATCAAAAGCCTCCATAGTGCATTGGTGATGGTATCACAATCCACCATTTGAAGAAGACTTCAAAGAGCAGAAATATAGATGACATACCACCAGATGCAAACCACTCATCAGCAGTAAGAATCGGAAAGCCAGACTGGGATTCACAAAGAAATACAGAGATGAGCCACAGAAGTTCTGTAAGATTAGCTTCTAGCAAAGTGTGGAGAAAGAAAGAATCTGCTCATGATCCAAAACATACAAGTTCATCAGTCAAGCATGGTGGAGGTTGTGTGATAGCTTAGGCTTGCATGGATGTTTCTGGTACAGGCTCACTAAACTTTATTGATGACATAACTCATGATGGTAGCAGCATAATGAATTCATAAGTCTATAGAAACATTCTGTCTGCCAGTTTACAGAGAAATGCATCCAATCTTATTGGGAGGAACTTTCCATTGGGAAGGAACTTTTGGGAGGAACTTCATCATGCAGCAAGACAATGACCTAAACACACTGCTAATACAACAAACTTCATTGGGGGGAAAAGTGGAAGGTTTTAGACTAGCCAAGTCCTTAACCGAGGAGACTGAAGACAGAAACCCTTCAAAACAAACAACAACTGAAAGAAGCTGTGGTACAAGCCTGGAAAAGCATTTTGGTGATTGGTCAGTGGGTCAACAGCTTTACATAGTTATTGCAAGCAAGGGATATTCAACCAAATATTAATTGTTTTTTGCTTTAATTTACTTTAAGACTATTGGTTCCAATACTTTTGCTCACCAAAGGCGCCATGTTCTAAGCACTGTACATGTAAATATCAAGAAATGAAAGCTGAAATGCCGATCTATCGTCGCATAGAAGTTTTCCTGTTCGACGTGATGATGTTTAATGTACCCGACAAACTCTGTAGTCTCATTTAGCCACTTGTTAGCGACTATCTTTTTCAAGACATGTGAATACTTAACAAAATCATGAGTGGGATATTACTGATGTATTTTATGTCATAGTATAAAATGTGAACATATCTTGAGATTGTGTTAACCACAGACCTTATTTCAGTCATTTAACCAAAAACCCATTCAATAAGGACATTGACTTTGGGATGATGGATGTCGAGTACATGGAAAAATTCGAGATCACAAGAACACAACTTTTGTTATGTCGAGATCATGAGAAAATGAAGTCGAGATCACGAGAAAATAAGAAAGAAAAAATTAATAATGCATGGCCGCTTAGGGCTTCCATAATTCCGATACTTTCAGAGGGGACTGTATGTCCTAAATATGGCTTCTACAGCCACTCCACTTTATAACAGAGAGCATCTTTTGTTTCCATCCTAAACACAAATCTCAACACATTAATTCCGGCCCAATTAATTTTTATAACAAAAAATTTTAAAAGTCACCATTCCATACAAAGGAAAATAATGGAGAAAATTATTTGGCAGCACTTTATTTCATAACATTTCATTAATCTCGCTGTGTGGGTGTGGGTTGTGTGCATAAATAATGCATTAACTTAATGGAGCAAGGAAACAAATAGCCAATAATTGCTCGACTCCTTTGGGCAGAGATGACTTGGGGCAGAGATTGGGTTCTGTTCCCTGAACCCCAGCACACAGACACTGATGAGTGCAAACCGTTTTATTTTTATGGATTAAAACAAATAAAAACAGTTGTTGGTTTATGAGGATCTTTCTAGTCTATTTAATAACAAGAACTTGTAATTAATTTCCATGTTCTACCTCACGTCCCATAATGTCCCTTATTCCTCAAATGCAGTTGATCAGCCAAAGCATATTTGGTAACTGAAGTGCTTCTTAAGTTTTGCCCCGGAGCTATGAGGTTAATGTATATAAATTCTGTAATCTAATTTTTAATTACACCCCAGTGTTGTTGAATTCTCTAGTCTGATTGGTCAGAAGGTGTTTAATTTTCTATAACAGCAGCTCTGACATAATGCGTTAATAATGCATTACCATTTTTAATAGCAGTGACTTACACAGGGACTTGTATGACAGATGCTCCATTTAAATGATGAATTGTTTTTAATTGTAATTAATTGTAGAGGTTGATATGGTGAAGCTTTCAGTAAGTAATCAGCATCGGGGTGGTAACAGTAACTCCACTTCATCACGACACCCCGTCACTCAGTATTTTACTACAACAGCAGCAAACAGAGTAGTTTATTACTTACATGGGACTGTGTTATAATCACTTAAAAGAGAAAAAAGAAGCAGAGAGGCTTTTAAAGTCAATGTAGAAGTTTGTCCATGGACTGATCTTCCAAAACAGTACAGGAATAATCCAAGTTTGCACTCTCTTCCTAAAAACACTTGACTGATTTGAGGCACTGTTTGTTACCAACAGTGTTATAAAGTTACCAACAGTGTTATAAAGCTATGAAGCCCACTTATTTGCCAGATATGAATCTGAGAAGGACTGAAACTCTAGCCTCAATATCCCTCTTCCCTCTTCAATGGACATCAATGTTCAGAGTGGGGTTAAGCATGAGTGCAACCCAGTTTCTCACCAAGATTGATTTGATCCTGGGAAAACTCTCTGGTCCACTTCACTCCTCTCTCCAAGATTGAGTCCAGACCTCCGGGGTTATGATGGATAATCTGAGGGCTGGTTGAAAATTTGTTGAGCTCTTAATACTTGCCGAACTTTTTCTCCTCAGCTGGGACTAAGGCAAGATGCTGCGAGATGGCAGTTGTAGACTTGTGACCGTTTAAAAATATACCAAAAATGCAACAAAATATAGTGGTTACTTTAGTAGTTGATCATATTAGACTTGAGCATACCTATTTGAATATCTTCAGCATGGTAAATGTAGTCATGTCAGTAAAGAAATGCACACAACCTGAGCATTTCTAGAAATAGAACTCACCTTTAGAAGACAGTTTTTAGATGGCGCTTTAACACCACAGAGATCCGGAATTTGATAGCTTTATCAAGGATGCCCATTCTCTCCATCCCTGTTTGCCATTTTTATAGAATCATTAGCCACAGCAATAAGACAAAATGTAAACATCCATGGGATCCAGACAGCAAACAAAGGACACAAAATCAGCTTAAATGCTTATATGCTATACTCTTCTTACAAAAACCTATAACCTAGAATCAGTACAAGAAACTATTCACACAATCGAAAAATATTCCAAACTTTCAAATTACTCAATTAACTGGAACAAATCATCGATGCTCCCTCTCAACATGAAACTCCCCGAAACTACAATACAATCTCTACCTATCCCCTTAAGCACAAAATATCCACCAAGCAGTCAGACTGGCATGAACTCAATTATAACCCTTTATTGAACACCATAAATAATGATATCCAATGCTGGATAAACCTCCCCCTTTCTCTCATTGTCAGAATAGTATCCATAAAAATGACGATACTACCCAAAATTAATTACTTATTTTCAGTTCAACCTCCCCCCTCTTGGTTCAAATCCCTCAACTCCTGTGGCACTAAATTTTACTGGAAAAACAAACCTCAAAGAATCAAACTAACCCCTTTGCAACGACGCAAATATCAGGGAGGACTTGATGCACCGAACTTTCAACAATATTACCTCACTAACGTACACCAACATATAATCAAAGGGATAAAGCCCAGTCAGATAAATGAGATTTGGCTAGATACGGAACAGGCACTGTGCAATAAAATCTCAGGCATAACCTTCATCAGTACAACTCTCAAATGCCATCCCTACTTCAAAAGTCCAACAACTGCAGCAATTTTAACAGCTTAATAATCTCTCCATGTTCTGCACCCACCACTCACCTGTACTAACCTTTAAATACAAAGTACAACACATCTAAAAACATGAATAAAATATAATAAATAAAGTCTTAATTCTTCCCCAAAGTGGCAGGTGGTTTATTTTTAATACAGCTTTTAATTTAAATTTTTAATAACAGGTTATTATTATTATTATTATTAATAATAATAATAATAATAATAATAATAATAATAATAATAATAATAATAATACACAGAGAAGCTGTACAACCAAGTAGTAAAGTAAATGAATAAATAGTAATATAATACCATAAACTGAAGAATTAGAGCAAAATGTATTTTATTAAAATGATCATTTATCAATATTTTTCAACAGCTATCCTCAGACTTCATGCGTTTGGTGTAAACAGGATTTCTGTGTTTTTTTTCTCATTGCAGGAAAACAAGTTAAAATTCTAATCTGTGGTAATCACACACTACATATTCAGTAGGGAGAAATTAGGTGGAAAAAAACACCGGAGTACAACTTTAAACAGTGTGTGCATCACCATGTTAAGATGGTGAATATGTATGCAAATTAACTAAATAAGAAACACACCTACTACACAAAGTGCATTGGGAAACAAATGTATGTTTAATTTGGTTAAGATCATCCTGGTTGCTTGGGAACAGTGTGAGGTCCTGAATAGATCGTGTAAGTGACTTTACTCCTACACAAATCACAGCAGAGAAAGCAGACTGTATATTTATAAAGCTATAATTACACCACAACTCTGTTGAATTCTGGATTCTGATTGGTCAGTAGATGTTGATTCATTTTCTGTAACTGGAATTCAGTTACAGTTCTGAGAGTAATTCTGAGAGTAATTTTCCTTGATGCAGACTTTATTGTGTTGTGGATTTGATTTTGAATGGATATAATTGTAATTTTTAAACATCACACTACATTTAATCGCCCATAATGACGATTCAGGCCCCTTATTCAAAACATTTTAGAAACCCCTTTGGCAGCAATTACAGCTACAAGTATTCTTGGATACGTCTCCACAAGCTTTGCACACCTGTATATGTGCAGCTTATCTCATTCTTGATTGCAGATCCTCTCAAGCTCTGTCAGATTGGATAGCGAGCATCTGTGAACTGCCATCATCAGGTCTTTTCACAGATGTTCGATGGGCTTTAAGTCTCAGCTTTTCCTGGGCCACTCAAGGACATTCAGAGATTTGCCCCAAAGCCACTCCAGTGTTGTTTTGGCTGCATGCTTAGCGTCATTGTCGTGTTGTAAGGTGAACTATTGCCCCAATCTGCATTTACGTGCACTCTGGAGGAGGTTTTTTTTCTCAAGGATGTTCCTGTATTTGGCTGCATTCATCCATCCCTCACTTGTTACCAGTCTCCCTGTATGGAGTGCTGCAGAGAAATGAATGAAAGCTGAAATTCTGATCTGTCGTCTCATATTCATTTTTTCATCTCAAGCCCATATATCTTCAGTGTATAGAAAAAAACAAAAGAATTGGCCTTACTGTTCCAATACTTGTATGATTGTATGATAACAGGAACTTATTTCCTGGACGTTCCACAAAATCTAATATAACTATAAACACATAAAATGTATGACATATAAATAATAAATTGTAATTCTTGGCAAATTGCTGTGGTGTACGACAAATAAAACACTTGGGAACATGATGTTATGGGAAAATAATCTTAAACTTAAAATAATCTTAAACCTCAAGGTGGTAACAATATCTCTGCTTCATCAAACCACAACATTACTCAGTATTTTACTAGAACAGCAACACACACAATGGTCTATTACTTACAAGGAATGATGTTATCATCGGCATCAATTCCACCTTGTGTGTAATACCATCCCTCCATTTATGCTTTCTTGGACTCCCAGTCACAAACAGCTGTGTCATCTTTGGGATTTGAACTCACAATCTACTGACAATAATGAAATGGTTTTTGATTGCATCACTCTGGAGCCCCAATGCAATAATGATAACCCTGTTTAGTCAAGCATACAAAATGTATAAATTACTATTTTCCCTGATAATGCCTAGTATACTTTAGTGCAGAATTACAGCGTAATAAGGAAATAATGGAATTAAAAACTCATTGAAAGTATTAAGAATTAAACTCACACAAAGCTCAAGTGGTGGCGGTGACTGAATAAAAAATTTTTTTTTTATTATTTATAAATTATATACTTTTTGATTGAAAGCAGCTCAATAGTTAGGTTTAAACAGGAGAATTGATTTCTTTCTCTCCCCCCCCCTCTCCCCCCCAAAGACTGCAATGACGTCCTTGGATTTCCCGCTTGAGTTCAATTAGAAAAGTACAAAGTCTTAATTTTATTTAAATTATGCAAGTAAATGTACAAGAAAGATTAACAAAAGAAAAAGACATCTGCCTCAATTAGTGCTGCTTTCACCAACATTAAATAAAGCTAACTAACAACAATTTTAATACTAATAACTCAAAGGTTAGCTAGCAAAGTGGATTTTTTTTTGCAACATAAACACCAATTTTCTGTTTTGTTCAGTATTTATTGATTTATTTTTACTTCTTTTCAGTGCCGGAGTAGGGTTTGTGATGATACAGAATGTTATCCCTTAATGTAAATACACATAATATAATACTTAATCAAAATGAATGTATCCGTTATGAATTCTTTTCTAGTTTATTCTAGTCTAGATCCACCAGCAGTACCATCACGGTTCCACTGTAATTGTAGTAGTTGTTGATTTATATTGGGGATTTCTTCCATCACGATCCTCATTTCCCATTCAGCCAAAGCCTCACTCGACTTATCATCCGAGGCTTGTTCTTTGGGCTGAAAATAAGCCACACGTACAGATGCACTCCCTCACTCTTTCTCCCTCTCTCTCTCTTTGTCTCTAGTCCTCCCGGCTTCCCTTGCTCTATTCCGGCTTGTCTAACTGAGTAACTCATCAGTGTGACTGCAAAAAAATTCACTCTATAGCAGAATGTGTGCGTGTACAGACTGCAAAGTGAACACATGCTGAGTGTGGCGACGTGACCATTTGGATGATGTTGCAATTATAAGCTCTTTTGATTCCGATCTGTTGCTGAGAAACAGTGGATAGGTCCTTATCCTCTGACAGCATGTTGAAGTTCAGAATCTTGATTTATAATCTATAAGCTTTATAAAATAATGCTTTATTACTTTAAAGTCAGAAACTGAATATTCACATTAAAAAGTTGACATGATTTCTTCATTTCTCTCATAGAGTGTGTGATTGTTCCAATTGAACATAAATTTGCTTGTAAGTCAGGATGTAAAGTCAGTCCTAAATCACTGATGAGAGGAGTTTAAAACTAGCACAGTGTAGAATTTCGGTAGCACCACAGACACAGAAGGTATTTCGTAACTTGTAGTGCGTAAAGCGATCACTGATCAAATCTCTGTTGCACAGAGTGATTTATTTCACCATCACCAGGCAATCAGAAACATGATATGACATCTACATTCATGATTAAGACATAAAATTGACATTTTGTGGTAATTTTCACAATTTAAATGAACAAAAAAACAGATCAGTCACATGGAAAAAGTAAGTACACCCCCACATTCATCACACATTCAAATCCATAAAATTAGAATCAGATGTTGAAGATTGGGTACCAGTGATTAGAACCTGCTTAGGGAGTGCAGGTGGAGCCTGTGTTATTTACACCCCTCTCATTCGCCTCACACCTCCAGGGTCGGGGGTTCGATTCCCGCCGGGGCCCTGTGTGTGCGGAGTTTGCATGTTCTCCCCGTGCTGCGGGGGGTTTCCTCCGGGTACTCCGGTTTCCTCCCCCAGTCCAAAGACATGCATGGTAGGTTGATCGGAGAGTCTAAAGTGTCCGTAGTGTATGAATGGGTGTGTGAGTGTGTACGTGATTGTGGACTGGCACCCTGTCCAGGGTGTACCCCGCCTTGTGCCCGATGCTCCCTGGGATTGGCTCCAGGTTCCCACGCGACCCTGAAGAAGGAGTAAGCGGTAGAAGATGAATGGATGGATGGATGGTATCATCATGCCAAAATCTAAAGAGTTCTGTAAGGCCTTCAGAAAAGAGGTTGTGGATGCCTATGAGTCTGTCAAGGGGTTTTAAAAGATCCCCAAATGATTTGAAATACATCATTCCACTGTAAGGAAAATAATCTACAAATGGCGCAGATTTAAAATGACTGTCAATTTGTCAAGGACTGGCTGTCCCAGCAAATTCAGCCCAAGAGCAGACTGTCTGATGCAAAAAGAAGTCTCCAAGAACCCCAAAATTTCATCACAGGATCTGCTAGTAAGTCTTGCAACTGTTTGTGTCAAAGTGCATGCTTCTACATTCAGAAAGAGATTGCACAAATTTGACCTGCATGGGAGGCGTGCCAGGAAAAAGACTTTGCTATCTAAAAAGAACATTAGAGCAAGACTACAGTTTACCAATGAGCATATAGGCAAAGACCCGGCCTTTTGGAATAATGTGCTCTGGACAGACGAATCAAAGATAGAGTCGTTTGGCCACAGTGACAGCAGACATGTTTGGCATAGACCAAAGACAGCTTTTTAGGAGAAACACCTCATACCTCATGCGAAGGACGGTGGTGGAATGGTTATGGTTTGGGGTTGCTTCACTGCCTCAGGGACTGGACAGCGTGCGTTCATTGATTCAACTATGAATTCTGCATGATATCAAAGAGTGCTTGAAGATAATGTGAGGCCATCAACCGAAAGCAGACATTTAAACATTATAATGATCCTAAGCACACTAGCACATCCACAAGGAATAGCTCAAAAAGAAGAAATGGAAGGTTATGAAATGGCCTACTCAAAGTCCAGAATTGAATCCCATTGTGGGGGATTTGAAATGGGCAGTACATGCAAGAAAACCCTCAGATATCTTGTAGATGAAAGAATATTGCATGGTCAACAATTATTTCTGACTAAGGGGGCAATAATAGCTTCTGAGGCCAAGGGTGTATTTAATTTTTCCACAGAAGAATATCACATCTATTGATAGTTCTTTTAAATGCACAATTTTAAAAAAGCTATTTTTCATTGTATTTTTTGTTCATGTATATAAACTCCATTAATAGGCACTGTTTCAAAGATGATCAAATGTTTGCATGTCCAAATATGACAAAAATTTCCACAGGGTGTACTTATTTTTTCACCTGACTGTATATAATAAAAATTTCGTTTTAGCCTAAATTCACTGCCCAGATGAAGAGCTGGTATTCTGAATGCAGAACATAAATGGAATGCTTATAAAGAGATCTAAATCTTCCCAAATCAGATTACCAAACCAATCTCACATTATATCGCATTATAAAACCAAAATCATCAGCTTCTGCTTCACTCCAAAAATCTGCAGTCTTTACAGGAAGCATAATCTTGACTGCAAGCTTTCTTTCAGGAAGGTGTGGCCTGTGATCACCAATTCCTTTTGAATCAAAAACATCTCCTCTGCCTTCCTGACATTCAAAGTAAGATGGCTTGTGTCGCACCATTCAACAAACCTTTTCTATCTCAGAATAGTCACTGGACAGACAGCAGTTTCAGTGGAAGATTTTATCACATAATTGTCAGAATGCATTGTACGTTTCTGCCAAAACGCTGAACAGTGGAGACTTGAACAGATAATTTCTGTAGGTCTTGTCCTGTTTCTCTTGGGGCCTATAATTCTCCTTCTAAGGCCCTCTGTAGATTGTATTTACTCCTGTTCACATCTCATTAACTGGAACACCAGTTGGCCAATGATTCATTAACAAGAGGTTAATATAAATGTTATATTCAGTTTTAACAAGAACAAGTTTGTCAATACTTTAAGCATATAGTGTTTGTCTCTAATTGTATCTTAAAATTAAGATCGGATCACATTTAATCCTGTTAGTATTGCTCACCTTGTGCGTCCAGAACAGTATCAGCGAGCAGAGCTATAAGAAATGAGCACAAGGTCCCATGAAATACACACACAAAGGCATTCACAAGTGAAGCGTACCAGTGAAGAAAGCATGCAGAGAAACTGTATCACGTGAGAGCACTTCAGTTCTCTGAGCACCGAGCACTCAGACACATGCACTTCCTTTCCCACTGCTCGTCAACGTCTACACCTGGGGTTCCCAGACTTCTTGGGCAAACAACCTCAAATCGACATTTCAAATTTTCTAACACAGCAAGCTTTGCCTATTTATTAGTCAGGCATGTAAATCCATATTCAATATTTTGGCAAATTTTGGCAAATATTTCTGTGCATTTTCTGATGCTCCAGTGAGTCAGAGTCATTGTGTTGTCTAGGAACTAGCAGAAGCAGTAAATGAATGGAGAAATGTGTATATTTTTCTCCTACATTAGTGTAGCTTATCAGGATAGCAAAAAAGACTAAAATAACACGTACACTCTATATTTAACATTTACATTTACAGCATTTAGCAGACTTAACCAAAGTGACTTGCAGAAAAACATATCCTTATGTTAGTTTACTAAGTCAGGGACTAAGAGTACCATTGGGGGGGCGGTGGTGACTTGGTGTTTAAAGCTCTGGGTTACTGATTGGAAGGTCAAGGGTTCAAGCCTGAGCACTGCCAAGCTGCCACTCTTGGGCCATTGAGAAAGGCCCTTAACCCTCTCTGCTCAAGGGGGCGCTGTATCATGGCTGACCCTGCGCTCTCACCCCAGCTCCCTGACATGCTGGGGTGTGTGAAGAAAAGAATTTCACTGTGCTGAAATGTATGTGATTAATAAAGACTCATTATCATTATTAGTCTAAAAACTTGAGGACGTTCGTACAGTATGAACACAAAACAGGAATGATTTTTAGATATAGCTTAGCAAAATGCTCATTACAAATGTGGTTTCTTCACAGTAACATTTCAAAATAGTAACACACAAAATAAATAAATGAATAAAACGTAACCTTTTCTCGCAGTACATAGGCCTTCCATTCTGCCAGTGGAATGGAAACTGACTTATCAGACAATTTCAATCAGTATAAACAAATTAATTTTTTTATAGCCGCAAGTCTATTTTAACAGACTTGATACTCACCGATACTGCTCTGCTGTACTACTCCCTATTATAAATACTGTTTAAATGCCATAACATCTTAGACGTAAAACTCAGCACGAGGAGTTCATTGCTAGCAGCACATGGCAGCAATCAATACACTGTACACAGCGCTAAATAAAATGATCTGTGACTGTTGTGATTGCTCAATAATAAGTAGGTTACTCATTTTGGTATCAGAACCAGCATCAAGTCCCAAAAAAAAAACCATACACTAATACTCGGCCTGAAAGAAGTGGTTTTGATCATTTTTTTTGTTTAATAGCTGAACATCGAATTTGGTGCAAGTATAAACAAAATGGGAAGGTTATAAAAGGAAAACATACGAGTCGACCAAGGAAGACGTCAAAGCGGCAGGATAGAAAACAAACGCAATATGCATTGAAAATAGAAAATGCACAACAAAAGAAAAGAAAATCAGATGGGTGGAAACAGGAGTCAATGTTTGTGATAGTAACTGTAAGAAATCGCCGAATGAAATGGGATTTACGTTTAGAAAAGCCAAACAAAAAGCAGCACTAACAGCTAAACAGAAGAAAAGAAGGTTCGAGTAGGCTAAAAAGAGGCAATCATGGAGTATGGGTGATTGGATAAAAGTGATATCCAGTGATGAATCACGAAGCTTCATTGGCCAAGGAGATGATACTGGAACTTTTTTCTGGTGCTGTTCTAATGAAACATATAAAGATGACTGCGTGAAGAAAACAATCACTCACTCATTTATGATATTCAATTCAATTCATTTTTATTTGTATAGCACTTTTTACAATGGTCATTGTCTCAAAGCAGCTTTACAGAAATATATAAACACGGGATACAGATTTTAAATGTGTGAATTTATCCCAATTGCCAGTGGCGACTGTGGCGAGGAAAAACTCCCAAGATGTTAAGAGGAAGAAACCTTGAGAGGAACCAGACTCAGAAGGGAACCCGTCCTCATCTGGGCAACAACGGATCGTGTAAAAGTAAAAGAAAGTTCATTATGGTTTTATATGAAGTCTGTTTGTTGAACTAGGAGATCCAAGTACAAAACTGCATATGGGTTTTATGTGATGTAAAGGACCAGGAGAGACCTCAACAGTCAATGAACAGGTGTACGTTGAAATTTTGGACACTTTTCTCATTCTATCAACAGAAAATAGGTTTGGAGATGATGAAGTCATTGTTCAGGATGATAATGTATCTTGCCACAGAGCAAAAAGTTTTAAAGCTTATCTTCAGGACAGGCAGATCAACTCAGTGACATGGCCAGCAAACAGTCCGGATAGAAATCCATGACAAGGCTCCATACTGCAAAGCAGATCTGTCAACCGCTAGTCGAGAAAGTTGGAACCAGCTTGATGGAGAATTTTGTTTTTCATTAGTGCATACATCAGTGAGTTCAAGCCATCATAAAAGCCTGAAGAGAAGCAACAAAGTTCTAATTGTGATTTTTGTTGTTGTTGATGATTCCATCATTTTTTCCTCTATTTTATCTGGAAAAAAAATAATTAAAACAATTTACTTTAATTTGTTTGAGGTATTTTTCATGAAGCCAGAATGTTCAGCTATTAAACACAAATTGTTTTGTGTCATATCTGTGATTTGTTTATCTGCTACGAAGTAAAAAAGCCGGGTGAGCAATCTCTAAGTGTGCTGATTCCATAATGGTTGCCAGGGGTTATATTTGTTGCTCATCAATGTGTGTAGAGCCACATTGCAAAAAATAAAGAAAGAAAGAAATAAACAGCATGACTGTGTAGATGATTTTAATGAAGTGGTATGGACAGAGAGAGAGACAGAGCGGAAGAGAGATGATAGCAGAGCTTGTCAGAGTGCTGTTGGCTGTGCTCGTTCCTCCTTCCCACTTTAGCCGTTTCGCTGTCTGCTCTCCTGCTGCACTCCATAAGTTCCGGAGGAGTTTTCATGCTGGCACACGTCTCACTTTCCATTTCTGTGCACTGGACAGCGGGTACAGGCAAAGTGTCTGGCTGGTTGGTGGATAAAGCTAAAAAAAGTGCATGTTAAGACTGGAGAGGAGGCTGAGGCTGTGAGGCACAGTCAGATTAATGCTCCTCTGAGCTGCACGGCCCACAGCGATTACGGCTCTGAGTGAAATGGTGCATGAACACAATCTCATTCTCTCACTACCACACGCTGAGAGGAGAAACTCAGTGTACCCATGAGCACCCAGTGCTCAAAAACGCTGGGGAAACAGATGTGTTTGACTAAACTTCTAGAAAACTCTGGATTCCTGAGTGTGTGTGTG